>NC_081763.1:2187500-2207500 GCF_963082965.1 Carassius carassius
CTTCACTACTTTCACTCTCAAACTATTTTTCCTCTGTTCCACATCTATTAAACCTAAACCCCCCTTCTCTACCGCCCCTAAAATCGTATTAAAAGCTATTCTTGCTGGCTTCCCCTCCCATAAAAAGTCAAGAAAACATTTCTTCAACCTCTTTTCTGTCCACATTGGCATATGCGACACATATAAAACATTCCATAGCTTAGACACCATTAAAACATTCAATACTAAAACCTTCCCTTTTAAGTTTAAAGTTCTTAATTTCCAAAAATTTAACCTTCTCTCTATTCCTGTTACTAGTTCCACCCACATTTCATCTCTTACTTTCATCTCATTTTTACCCATTAAAATTCCTAAAATCCTAATTTCTTCCACTTCCTTAAAATTAAAACTATCCTTTAAAACCATTGCTTTACCAAATCTCATATATACCGTCTTTTCTTCATTTACTTTACTCCCAGATCCTTTACAATATTCCTCTACAACATTCATAACTTCTTTGATGCTCTCCTTTCCTTTTACTATTATCATTGTGTCATCAGCATATTGAAAAACCTTTCCCTCAGCATTATTTTCCTCAATTTCAATTCCAATTATTCCTTCTTTTTGTTTTATGGCCAATCCTAACGGTTCCGATACAAGTGAATATAATAATGCCGAAAGCGGACAACCCTGTCTTATCGATCTTGTGATTTTAAAACATTCTGTTAAAAACCCATTACACTTTATTCTCGTTAAAGCGCCCTTATATAAAATCTCAATATATTTGATAAAATCTCCCCCAAAACCAAATTTCTTTAAAACATCAAATAAATACTCGTGTTCAACCCGATCAAATGCTTTTTCAAAATCTAGACTAATTATGTAACCATCTTCATTTAGTTCTTTCATATACCATATTGTGTCTCTTATACTCATTGTTATATCCGCTATATCCCTTCCTTTTACTCCGTATGCTTGGTTTGTTTCGATTATACTTGGCATTACTTCCTTTAACCTGTTTGCTAAAACCTTTGATAAAATCTTAAAATCTGTGTTAAGCATTGTGATCGGCCTATAGTTTTTTAAATCTACCTTTTCTCCTTTCCTTTTATATATCAGTTTTGTTATCCCCATCCCCATTCTTTCATTAACTTCTTCTTTTTCAAAAATCTCACTAAAAACTTCCTTTAAAATCTTGGTTAAAATCTCTTTAAAACATATATAAAATTCACTTCCCAAACCATCTATTCCTGGACTTTTCTGTTTATTCAGCTGCTGTATTGCTCTTTCAATCTCTTCTTCACCAATTTTTTGATCGCATTCTTTTTTATCTTCCTTACTCACTTTTACTTTTATTCGATTCAACAATTCAATTTTTTCGTTTTCTTCTACACCCCTGGCACTAAAAAGATCTTCATAAAAATTCTTTATTTCTTCTAAAATCTTTTCATTCCCCTCTACAACTTCCCCATTTTTCCCTCTTACCTGTTTTATTGTTTCAGCTTTCCCTCTCTTTTTTTCCAAATCAAAAAAAAAACTTTGTGCACTTTTCTCCCTCCACAGTATATTTAGCTTTGCTCCTTAACCTCGCCCCCTCATATTCTTTTTCCTCTATTTCCTTCAGTTTTTCATCCATTTCCTTTATCTTTTGTATATCTTTATTTTCTTTATTCAATTCCGCTTCCAAACATTCCTTTATTTTTTTTTCGTTGTATCTTTTGCATTTGCGTATTATGCTACAATACTTAATTGAGAATTTTTTTATTAAAAACTTTACATTCTCCCACCAAATTCTCTTATCTTCTTCATACATTTCATTTTCCTTTTCTTTTTCTATAATTTCTTTAACCTTTAATACATAGTCTTCATTTTCTAACATTTTTGTATTTAAAACCCATATTCCTGGCCCTCTTTGCACTTTATTCCAATCCAATTTAAAAAATAAGAACTTGTGATCGCTAAAACTTGTTTCTTCATACTTAATATTTTCTATAAAATTCTCCACATTTCTTGTACATAAAATAAAATCAATTCTTGTTTCACACACAAACTGCCCCACTATTTGCCTTCTTGAAAACTCTTTTTTCTTTTCATTTCTTTCTCTCCACACATCTATCATATTATTTTCTGCCATTAAAGCTTTTAATTCTTTTCTCCCTTTGTCAGTTTTAAAAACCATTCCATCTGCCATGTCTTGTTTACTAAAAACCGTATTAAAATCCCCCATCATTATTATTTCTTTATACTTCTTTACAAAACTACTTAAAACATAAAAAAACTCTTTCTTTTCCTTCTCCTCCGTTGGTGCATGTACATTTACTAAAATCAATTCCCTTCCTTCATGTTTTGTCTCTACAACCATACATTTACCCATCGTATCTTTGTATAAAATTTGACTTGCTTTAAAAACATCATCCTTCATTAAAAAAGCCACACCTCTCCCAAACCTCCCATCTCCATTATTGTACAAAATCCCTCCTCCCCATCTCTTTTTATATTCATTCATTACATTTTCTCTCCAGTTTGTTTCCTGTAGTACAATAATGTCTTCTCTTTTACATTTTTCTTTTATATTTTCAAATTTCTTTAAGTTCAAAAGTCCTCTTGCATTAAAAGTCACAACACTTAAAACCATTAAAAAGAAAAATAATAAATATCTAAAACCCATCATTCTCAGTCTTTCTCCTCCAATTCCTTTAACACCTCAAACCTATTTAAACATTTCACTTTTTTTCTTGAACTTTCTATATTTGGCTTTACCTTTAGCGATCTTCTTCGTATTTTTCCCCTCTCCGCCTTTTCCTTCTCATCCTCCTCCATACTAATTTCTCCTTCGTTATCAGTTTCTTTGTCTTGTTCTTTTCCTTTTTGTCCATGAATTGAAGATATGTCCATCGGTGTAATTTGTGTGTCCTCTTCTCTTATTTGTTCATTGTTATTTTCTTTTTCTTTTTCTCCTTCTCCTTCCTGTCTGTTGTTTGTTCCTTCCTCTGTTTCCTTTGGTTGTAATTTGTCTTCTTCATGTCTTTCATCACAATGTCCTTCATCATTGTTTTCTTCATGCACCTGTCTGTCCACCTGTTCTTTCCTTCCACCTACCACCCCCTCCATCCAGCATTCACATTTATTTAAAATTTCTTGGCAATCCGGACACCTGACAGCATTGCAGTCTCGTGCAAAATGTCCCCTTTCCAAACATTTATGGCACTTGAATTCTGGGCACTCTTTCAGTAGATGTTCTGGGCTCATGCACAGCCTACAAGTCTTCACCTGGTGGCTGTGCATCACCCTAAAGTACTGGGGGCCTTCAGCTGTTTCAATCTTAGTGCTGTAAGGGAGTGATGCCACTTCTTTGGGGAACCTCACCTTTACAAACCTTGTGCCGTCTTCGATGTCAGTGTCCGGATAGCACCTTCTTTTGATTTTAGATATGGGGGAAACCCCCCATCCTTCCAATTTGTTTACAATTTCCTTATCCTCCAGGTAGACAGGCAGGTGCATGAAGGAAACAATGTAATCTTTATTTTGCAGTTTTTTTACTTCACAGTCCACTCCCTTTATTGTCAATCCATTGATTAAAATGTCACACATTTCTTCCTGTTCCAATGTCAGTTCATATTCTTTGCCTTGTCTGGGTCTTACAGCCAACACCTTTCCACTTCCAATTTTTTCTGAGATTGCTTTAATTATATCCTCTCCTCTCACACCAATCACATTCTCTGTACTCACGATCACTGTTGCCTCCTTTAAATATTTTCTTTCACCAAATCTTTTCCTTGCTTCTTGATCTTTTACATTTCCAGCTCTTTGTCGCTTCTCCAGTCCAGTGTCATTTGCCGTGCGTGTTCCTCCAGCCAGTCCATTGTCGTTTGCCATACTTGTTCCTCCAGCCATTCTAGTGTCGTTTACCATGCGTGTTCCTCCAGCCAGTCCAGTGTTGTTTGCCATGCTTGTTCCTCCAGCCAGTCCAGTGTCGATTGCCATGCGTGTTCCTCCAGCCAGTCCAGTGTCGCTTGCCGTGCGTGTTCCTCCTGCCAGTCCATTGTCATTTGCCATTCGAGTCTCTCCAGCCAGTTCCGAGTCGTTACCATACAATCCGTCCATTTTTGAGAAAAAAAAGATCAACCACCCTCCAGACAGCGATATGCTGCTGTTAGGTGGCTTTCAAAAAAGAAAAAATGCCAAAGAAACAATCACAGATTCACAAAACAAACAAAACAACCACAAATAGAAAAACACAAAATGGAGGAGAGCCTTCCTCTCCCAACTGCAGCCAACACTTCCTGTAGCTCTCTAGCGCCCTCAGGTTGGTATGGCCGTAAGCGAAGGAGGCTGCAAAGAGAGGGCTATTTAAAGATCAGCCACTATAATCGCCAGTGCATTATATAAGTAGGGAAGGAAACCCAAAAGCTTACAGCACCTGGTATTCCCAAAAGTACTAACCAGGCCTATTAGATAATTACTGAAAACATCCAAAAGTACTAACCTGGCCCAAACCTGCTTACATTCTGAGATCGGGCATTGACTCTTTTTTTTTTTTTTTTTTTGCAAGATTATTTGACAATTAGTGAAAATTTCCTAAAGTACTAACCAGGCCTATTAGATAATTATTGAAAAAATCCAAAAGTACTAACCTGGCCCAAACCTGCTTACATTCTGAGATCGGGCATTGACTCTTTTTTTCTTTTTTTGCAAGATTATTGGACAATTAGTGAACATTTCCAAAAGTACTAACCAGGCCTATTAGATAATTACTGAAAAAATCCAAAAGTACTAACCTGGCCCAAACCTGCTTAGATTTGGAGATCAGTTGAGATCGGGCATAGCCAGGATGGTATGGCCATAAGCGAAGGAGGCTGCAAAGAGAGGGCTATTTAAAGATCAGCCACTATAATCTTAGTCTGTACAATTTTCCCATTTATATTCCCCCATATTTTCTCTACTGTTACACCATTGAACATCCGTAGCCAGTATTCATTTACAACAGGTTTCTTGAAAACCACATCTCTAAAAAAACAATAAAACATTTTCACAGTACATTCTTTAAAAGCACACAATTTTCCCCCCATATTTACATACACATCTTTTCCTTCATTTTCTTCTTCCATATTTTCAATTCTCTTTATCCATTCTTTAGGTATAGCATTCTTAATTAAATCATATTTGTTTGTAATCTCTTGTCTGCTATAATCCTCCTTTGCCTCCTCCATCACATCCACAATGTATTGCACTGGTAAAAACCCCTCTTTGAATTCATATAAAACATCTCTGACTTTCATGATTCCAACATCCCACCATTTCTTAAAACAACCCTGCTTCCCTTGATTTAAAATGCAGTTGTTTAAGAATAAAGGCTGATTTAAAATGATTAAAAATAAAATTTTCCCCATGCTCTCATCAGTTCTTTATAAAATTCTGGCAGCCTCTCCATCATCCACATATAAAATATGCCATAACTTAGAAACCATTAAAACATTCAAAATTAAAACCCTCCCCTTCAAAGTTAAGGACATTAATCTCCAAAAATTCAACCTTCTCTCGATCCCTCCTAACATCTCCCACATAATTCCTTCTGCTTTGGTTTCATCCCTCCCCATTAAAACACCTAAAATCTTTATTTCATTAATTTCCTTAAAATTAAAGTGCGCCGTTAAAACGTCACTTCCCCCGAATCTCATGTATACTGTTTTATCCTCGTTCACTTTAGCCCCTGATCCCCTTCAAAATGTTTGTACTATTTTCATTGCTTCCCTTACACTCAACAGATCTTGCAGCAATAGCGTAGTATCATCAGCGTATTGAAATATTTTATTCTCTCCTCCCTCTATGCCTATTCCTTTTATTCTCCCTTCCTGTTCTACCATTAACCCAAGTGGTTCCGCAACTAAAGCATATAAAAGTGCCGACAACGGGCAACCCTGTCTAATTGATCTTGTTAATTTAAAACACTCTGTTAAAAACCCATTACATTTTACTCTCGTTACAGCACCTTTATATAAAATCTTAACCCATTTAATAAAATTTCCTCCAAAACCAAAACTATTCAAAACTCCAAATAAAAAATCATGCTCTAACCTGTCAAAAGCCTTCTCAAAGTCCAAACTGATTATAAAACCATCTTTCTTCTTTTCATTCATATATCTTATGGTATCTTTTATGCTCATTGTTGTATCCGCAATGTCTCTTCCTTTAATACTGTAAGCTTGGTTTGTTTGAATTATTGTGGGCATCACTTCTTTTAATCTGTTAGCTAAAACTTTTGATAAAATCTTCAGATCAGTGTTAAGCATTGTTATTGGCCTATAATTCTTTAACTCCACTTTGTCTCCTTTCCTTTTATATATCAGCTTCATTAATCCCATTCCCATCCTTTCGTTCATCTCACCTTTCCTAAAAATCTCGTCAAATACTTCTTTTAAGATAGTTGTTAAAACATCTTTAAAAACAATGTAAAACTCACTCCCCAACCCATCTATCCCTGGACTTTTTCTTTTGTTTAATCCAATTATTGCTCTTTTTATTTCTTCTTCTCTTACTTCATCTTCACACTCTTTTTTATCCACTTCTCCTACTCTGGCTTTTATTTGCTTCAGTAATTCCAATTTTTCTTCTTCTTTTACCCCCTCTGTACAGAATAAGTTCTCATAGTATGATTTTATTTCCTCTAAAATGTCCGCATTTTCTTCTACTATTCTCCCATTTTTGCCCCTTATTTCTTTAATCATGTCTGCTTTCCCTCTTCTTTTCTCTAGATCAAAGAAAAACTTTGTGCACTTCTCCCCCTCCACTGTATATTTTGCTTTACTTCTTAATCTTGCAGCTTCATATTTCTCCTCTTCCATTTCCTTCAGTCTACCTTCTATTTCTTTTATTTTCTCTATGCTTTTTTCTGTCTTGTCCAGTTCCTTATTTAAGTTTTGTCTTAGCTCTCTTTCCTCGTTTTTCTTACATTTATTAATTAACTTGCAATAGGTTATTGTAAACTTTTTTACCAGATATTTCACGTTCTCCCACCACATTCGCTTATCCTCATTATACATTCCATTTTCTTTTTCCTTTTCAATGATCTCCTTTATACTTAAAACATAATCTTCATTCTTTAAAACCTCTGTATTTAAAATCCATACTCCCGGCCCTCTTTGCACTTTACTCCAGTCTACTTTAAAAAATAAAAACTTGTGATCACTAAAACTTGTTTCTTCATACTTAATCTTTTTTATAAAATTCTCCACATTTCTTGTACATAAAATAAAATCTATTCTTGTTTCACACACACACTGCCCCACTATTTGCCTCCTTGAAAATTCTTTTATCTTTTCATTTCTTTCTCTCCACACATCGATGATATTATTTTCTCCCATTAATGCTTTTAATTCTTTTCTCCCCTTGTCGTTTTTAAAAACCATTCCTTCTGCCATGTCTTGTTTACTAAAAACTGTGTTAAAATCCCCTATCATTATTATTTCCTTATACTTGTTTATGATATTTCTTAATACATAAAAAAATTCTTTCTTTTGCTTCTCCTCTGTTGGCGCATGTACATTTACTAAAATCAGTTCACGTCCTTCACAATTTACTTCCACCACCATACATTTCCCCATCTTATCTTTATACACCACTCTACTTGCATTAAAAACATCTTTTCTTATTAAAAAAGCCACTCCTCTTCCAAGCCTTCCATCCCCATTGTTATATTAAATATCCCCTTCCCATTTCTTTTTATAGTCCTTCATCACACTCTCTTTCCAATTCGTTTCTTGTAAAACAATAACATCTTCGCCTTGGCATTTTTCCTTCACTTTTTCAAATTTACCCATGTCCATCAGTCCCCTTGCATTAAAAGTAACACAACTTAAAACCATTAAAAAGAAAAATAAATACCTAAAAACCATTACTTTCCATCTTCTCCCTCCAGCCCTCTTAACACTTCATATCTGTTTACAGTTTTCACTCAACCCCTTGTCATTATCTTTTTTCTAGCATTTCCCACATTTGGTTTTACCTTTAATGTTCGTCTTCTTATTTGTCCTCTCCCCTCTCTGTCTATCTCCATGTTATCCATCCTCGTTTCTTCTTCACTGTCCATTTCTTTGTTTTGATCATTCATTCCTTGTCCATCTCCGTCCACGTCATCCAGAAGTTTTTTAACACTGTCCGATATTTCAATTTCCGTCCACTGGGTGTCCTGTTCTGTTAAATGTTCCTTGTCTGCATCATTTACTTTCTCTCCTTCTTTCTCTCTGTTGCTCGCTCCTTCTTCTGTTTCTTTTTGTTGCAATCCGTCTTCCTCTTGTCCTTCATCAGTTTCTCTTTCCTCCTCACTGTTTCCTTCATGCACCTGTCCGTCCAACTGAAGTTCCATACCTCCTTCCTCTCCTTCCATCCAACATTCACATTTATTTAAAACTTCTTGACACCCTGGGCATCTGACAGCATTGCAATCTCTTGCAAAGTGTCCCCTCTCCTCGCAAACACGGCACTTAAAATCTGGGCAGTCTTTCAGCAGGTGTCCAGGGCTCATGCACAGCCTACAGGTCTTCACCTGATGGCTGTGCATCACCCTAAAATACTGCTGCCCTTCTGCTGTTTCCAGCTTTGTGCTATATGGCAACGATGCCACATCTTTGGGGAATCTCACTTTTAGGAACCTTGTTCCGTCTTATATGTCAGTGCCCGGGTAGCATCTTCTTTTTATCTGTGAAATGGGATTAACTCCCCATCCTTCCAATTTAGCTAAAATTTCTTTGTCATCAATATAGACGGGCAGGTGCATGAAGGAAACAACATAATCTCTGTTTTGCAAACTTTTTACCTCACAGTTCACTCCTTTTATCATCAGTCCATCAGTCAGTTTGTCACATGTTTCTTCTTTCTCCATTGTTAATTCATATTCTTTCCCTTGTCTTGGCCTTAGTGCCAGGATTTTCCCATGTCCACATTGTTTTCATACAGCCTTGATGATATCCTCTGCTCTCACCTCGATCACATTCTCTACGTTCACAATCACTGTAGCCTCTTTTAGATACTTTCTTTCAAGAAATTTCTCCCTCGTGCCTTGGGTATTCCCATTCCCAGCTCGTAGTCGATTTCCCATTCCAGTGTCATTTACCGATCGTGTCTCTCCGCCAAATCCAGTATCGTTTGCCATGCGTCTCTCTCCAGCCAGTCCAGTATCGTTTGCCATGCGTCTCTCTCCAGCCAGTCTAGTGTCGTTTGCCATGCGTCTCTCTCTGCCAAATCCAGTATCGTTTGCCATGCGTCTCTCTCCAGCCAGTCCAGTATTGTTTGCCATGCGTCTCTCTCCAGCCAATATAGTGTCGTTTGCCATACGTGTCTCTCCAGCCGGTCCTGTGTCGTCATCCATTAATCCGTCCATTTTTAGAAAAAACAAAAAACAGAGAAACCATCCTCCAGCCAGCAAAAAGCTGCTGTTAGGTGGTTTAAAACTGAAAAACCACACAAAAAACTGAACTAAAGTCCAAAAACAACTTACAAACAAACACAAACACAAACAGAAAAATCTAAATGGAGGAGAGCCTTCCTCTCCCAACTGCAGCCAACACTTCCTGTAGCTCTCTAGCGCCCTCAGGTTGGTATGGCCGTAAGCGAAGGAGGCTGCAAAGAGAGGGCTATTTAAAGATCAGCCACTATAATCGCCAGTGCATTATATAAGTAGGGAAGGAAACCCAAAAGCTTACAGCACCTGGTATTCCCAAAAGTACTAACCAGGCCTATTAGATAATTACTGAAAAAATCCAAAAGTACTAACCTGGCCCAAACCTGCTTACATTCTGAGATCGGGCATTGACTCTTTTTTTTTTTTTTTGCAAGATTATTGGACAATTAGTGAAAATTTCCAAAAGTACTAACCAGGCCTATTAGATAATTACTGAAAAAATCCAAAAGTACTAACCTGGCCCAAACCTGCTTAGATTTGGAGATCAGTTGAGAGCAGGCATAGCCAGGATGGTATGGCCATAAGCGAAGGAGGCTGCAAAAAGAGGGCTATTTAAAGATCAGCCACTATAATCGCCAGTGCTTTATATAAGTAGGGAAGGAAACCCAAAAGCTTACAACACCTGGTATTCCCAGGCGGTCTCCCATCCAAGTACTAACCAGGCCCAAACCTGCTTAGCTTCCGAGATCAGACATAGCCTTTTTTTTTTTTTTTTTTTTTTATTTTTTTTTTTATTTAAGAAATTTCAAATAAAGTACAATAGATTAAACACAAGCAATAGAAAATACAGCATTTCTTCTATACACATCTCTACATTACACATCTTTCCTTTACATAGGTAATTTAAAAATGTCCTTCACTTCCTGGCAGCTTCCACATTGAATCATTTAAAACACAATAAACTTTTGGGGTAAAAACATCATAAAAATAATCCAACATATTTACACCTTTAAAATACACATACAGCCTTTCAATATATAATTCGGTTTTCCTTTTAAACACAGTCCAAACATCCAACACAATGATTTCCTTTTTAGCCACAGTTCTTCTCTCCCATATTGCACTTTTCATTAGCATTACACACAGATTAATAAAATTTTTGTTTTGACACTTTTTTTCCCAACCAAACATCACCACTCTGTTCCATTCCATTACATTTTCATCCCAGTCTTCAGTCACATCTTTAATTAAACATTTACATTTTCTTAAAAACTCCTCCAGTTCTCTACAATATAAAAACATATGTAAAATCCCCTCTTCCTTTTCCTGGCACACTTTACACAGAGCATTTTCTTCCCTTCCTATTTTATTTAAAATAATCTCAGTAAAAACCACTTTATGCCTTATAAAATACTCCAAACATCCCAATTTAGTTTCCACACACTTCCCTGTCATGTTTCTCCATATATACTCTTTTTTTAAATCTTTGAATTTCTGCATCCAGTATCCATTTGCAATAGGCTCTTTAAAAACACCATCTCTAAAAGAACAATAAATCATTTTCAGAGTACATTCCTTAAAATCATACAGTTTTTCCCCTAATTTCACGTAAATACATTTCTCTTTTGGCTCTTCTTCCATACATTCTATTCTTTTAATCCACTCTTTGGGTATTGCGCTTTTAATGATTTCATATTTATTTTTTATGTCTTGTTCACTGTAATCCTCTTTTGCCTCCTCCATTGCATCTATAATAAATTGTGTCGGTAAAAAACCTTCTTTAAATTCATACAATACATCTCTCACTCTTGTTATCCCCACTTCCATCCATTTCTTTAAAAAAATCCCTTTGTCTTGTTTTAAAATGTTTTGGTTTAAGAACAGAGGTTGATTTAAAATGTGTTCTCTCCCATGTGGATCAAACTCAACTTTATCTAAAAATTTTCCCCAAGCACTTAAAATTTCTCTATAAAACTCTGGTAAATTTTCTGTCATCCAATTCTTCGTTTTCATCCATAAAATTCCATCCCCCATGTTAAGATCCCCACATTTGTTTAAAAAATATTTCATTGTCTTTTTCCACTCTGGTTTGTCCTCATCTTGTAGGTATTTCTTCACTACTTTCACTCTCAAACTATTTTTCCTCTGTTCCACATCTATTAAACCTAAACCCCCCTTCTCTACCGCCCCTAAAATCGTATTAAAAGCTATTCTTGCTGGCTTCCCCTCCCATAAAAAGTCAAGAAAACATTTCTTCAACCTCTTTTCTGTCCACATTGGCATATGCGACACATATAAAACATTCCATAGCTTAGACACCATTAAAACATTCAATACTAAAACCTTCCCTTTTAAGTTTAAAGTTCTTAATTTCCAAAAATTTAACCTTCTCTCTATTCCTGTTACTAGTTCCACCCACATTTCATCTCTTACTTTCATCTCATTTTTACCCATTAAAATTCCTAAAATCCTAATTTCTTCCACTTCCTTAAAATTAAAACTATCCTTTAAAACCATTGCTTTACCAAATCTCATATATACCGTCTTTTCTTCATTTACTTTACTCCCAGATCCTTTACAATATTCCTCTACAACATTCATAACTTCTTTGATGCTCTCCTTTCCTTTTACTATTATCGTTGTGTCATCAGCATATTGAAAAACCTTTCCCTCAGCATTATTTTCCTCAATTTCAATTCCAATTATTCCTTCTTTTTGTTTTATGGCCAATCCTAACGGTTCCGATACAAGTGAATATAATAATGCCGAAAGCGGACAACCCTGTCTTATCGATCTTGTGATTTTAAAACATTCTGTTAAAAACCCATTACACTTTATTCTCGTTAAAGCGCCCTTATATAAAATCTCAATATATTTGATAAAATCTCCCCCAAAACCAAATTTCTTTAAAACATCAAATAAATACTCGGTGTTCAACCCGATCAAATGCTTTTTCAAAATCTAGACTAATTATGTAACCATCTTCATTTAGTTCTTTCATATACCATATTGTGTCTCTTATACTCATTGTTATATCCGCTATATCCCTTCCTTTTACTCCGTATGCTTGGTTTGTTTCGATTATACTTGGCATTACTTCCTTTAACCTGTTTGCTAAAACCTTTGATAAAATCTTAAAATCTGTGTTAAGCATTGTGATCGGCCTATAGTTTTTTAAATCTACCTTTTCTCCTTTCCTTTTATATATCAGTTTTGTTATCCCCATCCCCATTCTTTCATTAACTTCTTCTTTTTCAAAAATCTCACTAAAAACTTCCTTTAAAATCTTGGTTAAAATCTCTTTAAAACATATATAAAATTCACTTCCCAAACCATCTATTCCTGGACTTTTCTGTTTATTCAGCTGCTGTATTGCTCTTTCAATCTCTTCTTCACCAATTTTTTGATCGCATTCTTTTTTATCTTCCTTACTCACTTTTACTTTTATTTGATTCAACAATTCAATTTTTTCGTTTTCTTCTACACCCCTGGCACTAAAAAGATCTTCATAAAAATTCTTTATTTCTTCTAAAATCTTTTCATTCCCCTCTACAACTTCCCCATTTTTCCCTCTTACCTGTTTTATTGTTTCAGCTTTCCCTCTCTTTTTTTCCAAATCAAAAAAAAACTTTGTGCACTTTTCTCCCTCCACAGTATATTTAGCTTTGCTCCTTAACCTCGCCCCCTCATATTCTTTTTCCTCTATTTCCTTCAGTTTTTCATCCATTTCCTTTATCTTTTGTATATCTTTATTTTCTTTATTCAATTCCGCTTCCAAACATTCCTTTATTTTTTTTTCGTTGTATCTTTTGCATTTGCGTATTATGCTACAATACTTAATTGAGAATTTTTTTATTAAAAACTTTACATTCTCCCACCAAATTCTCTTATCTTCTTCATACATTTCATTTCCCTTTTCTTTTTCTATAATTTCTTTAACCTTTAATACATAGTCTTCATTTTCTAACATTTTTGTATTTAAAACCCATATTCCTGGCCCTCTTTGCACTTTATTCCAATCCAATTTAAAAAATAAGAACTTGTGATCGCTAAAACTTGTTTCTTCATACTTAATATTTTCTATAAAATTCTCCACATTTCTTGTACATAAAATAAAATCAATTCTTGTTTCACACACAAACTGCCCCACTATTTGCCTTCTTGAAAACTCTTTTTTCTTTTCATTTCTTTCTCTCCACACATCTATCATATTATTTTCTGCCATTAAAGCTTTTAATTCTTTTCTCCCTTTGTCAGTTTTAAAAACCATTCCATCTGCCATGTCTTGTTTACTAAAAACCGTATTAAAATCCCCCATCATTATTATTTCTTTATACTTCTTTACAAAACTACTTAAAACATAAAAAAACTCTTTCTTTTCCTTCTCCTCCGTTGGTGCATGTACATTTACTAAAATCAATTCCCTTCCTTCATGTTTTGTCTCTACAACCATACATTTACCCATCGTATCTTTGTATAAAATTTGACTTGCTTTAAAAACATCATCCTTCATTAAAAAAGCCACACCTCTCCCAAACCTCCCATCTCCATTATTGTACAAAATCCCTCCTCCCCATCTCTTTTTATATTCATTCATTACATTTTCTCTCCAGTTTGTTTCCTGTAGTACAATAATGTCTTCTCTTTTACATTTTTCTTTTATATTTTCAAATTTCTTTAAGTTCAAAAGTCCTCTTGCATTAAAAGTCACAACACTTAAAACCATTAAAAAGAAAAATAATAAATATCTAAAACCCATCATTCTCAGTCTTTCTCCTCCAATTCCTTTAACACCTCAAACCTATTTAAACATTTCACTTTTTTTCTTGAACTTTCTATATTTGGCTTTACCTTTAGCGATCTTCTTCGTATTTTTCCCCTCTCCGCCTTTTCCTTCTCATCCTCCTCCATACTTATTTCTCCTTCGTTATCAGTTTCTTTGTCTTGTTCTTTTCCTTTTTGTCCATGAATTGAAGATATGTCCATCGGTGTAATTTGTGTGTCCTCTTCTCTTATTTGTTCATTGTAATTTTCTTTTTCTTTTTCTCCTTCTCCTTCCTGTCTGTTGTTTGTTCCTTCCTCTGTTTCCTTTGGTTGTAATTTGTCTTCTTCATGTCTTTCATCACAATGTCCTTCATCATTGTTTTCTTCATGCACCTGTCTGTCCACCTGTTCTTTCCTTCCACCTACCACCCCCTCCATCCAGCATTCACATTTATTTAAAATTTCTTGGCAATCCGGACACCTGACAGCATTGCAGTCTCGTGCAAAATGTCCCCTTTCCAAACATTTATGGCACTTGAATTCTGGGCACTCTTTCAGTAGATGTTCTGGGCTCATGCACAGCCTACAAGTCTTCACCTGGTGGCTGTGCATCACCCTAAAGTACTGCGGGCCTTCAGCTGTTTCAATCTTAGTGCTGTAAGGGAGTGATGCCACTTCTTTGGGGAACCTCACCTTTACAAACCTTGTGCCGTCTTCGATGTCAGTGTCCGGATAGCACCTTCTTTTGATTTTAGATATGGGGGAAACCCCCCATCCTTCCAATTTGTTTACAATTTCCTTATCCTCCAGGTAGACAGGCAGGTGCATGAAGGAAACAACGTAATCTTTATTTTGCAGTTTTTTTACTTCACAGTCCACTCCCTATATTGTCAATCCATTGATTAAAATGTCACACATTTCTTCCTGTTCCAATGTCAGTTCATATTCTTTGCCTTGTCTGGGTCTTACAGCCAACACCTTTCCACTTCCAATTTTTTCTGAGATTGCTTTAATTATATCCTCTCCTCTCACACCAATCACATTCTCTGTACTCACGATCACTGTTGCCTCCTTTAAATATTTTCTTTCACCAAATCTTTTCCTTGCTTCTTGATCTTTTACATTTCCAGCTCTTTGTCGCTTCTCCAGTCCAGTGTCATTTGCCGTGCGTGTTCCTCCAGCCAGTCCATTGTTGTTTGCCATACTTGTTCCTCCAGCCATTCTAGTGTCGTTTACCATGCGTGTTCCTCCAGCCAGTCCTGTGTTGTTTGCCATGCTTGTTCCTCCAGCCAGTCCAGTGTCGATTGCCATGCGTGTTCCTCCAGCCAGTCCAGTGTCGCTTGCCGTGCGTGTTCCTCCTGCCAGTCCATTGTCATTTGCCATTCGAGTCTCTCCAGCCAGTTCCGAGTCGTTACCATACAATCCGTCGATTTTTGAGAAAAAAAAGATCAACCACCCTCCAGACAGCGATATGCTGCTGTTAGGTGGCTTTCAAAAAAGAAAAAATGCCAAAGAAACAATCACAGATTCACAAAACAAACAAAACAACCACAAATAGAAAAACACAAAATGGAGGAGAGCCTTCCTCTCCCAACTGCAGCCAACACTTCCTGTAGCTCTCTAGCGCCCTCAGGTTCGTATGGCCGTAAGCGAAGGAGGCTGCAAAGAGAGGGCTATTTAAAGATCAGCCACTATAATCGCCAGTGCATTATATAAGTAGGGAAGGAAACCCAAAAGCTTACAGCACCTGGTATTCCCAAAAGTACTAACCAGGCCTATTAGATAATTACTGAAAAAATCCAAAAGTACTAACCTGGCCCAAACCTGCTTACATTCTGAGATCGGGCATTGACTCTTTTTTTTTTTTTTTTTGCAAGATTATTGGACAATTAGTGAAAATTTCCAAAAGTACTAACCAGGCCTATTAGATAATTACTGAAAAAATCCAAAAGTACTAACCTGGCCCAAACCTGCTTAGATTTGGAGATCAGTTGAGATCGGGCATAGCCAGGATGGTATGGCCATAAGCGAAGGAGGCTGCAAAGAGAGGGCTATTTAAAGATCAGCCACTATAATCGCCAGTGCTTTATATAAGTAGGGAAGGAAACCCAAAAGCTTACAGCACCTGGTATTCCCAGGCGGTCTCCCATCCAAGTACTAACCAGGCCCAAACCTGCTTAGCTTCCGAGATCAGACGAGATCGGGCATAGCCAGGTTGGTATGGCCGTAAGCGAAGGAGGCTGCAAAGAGAGGGCTATTTAAAGATCAGCCACTATAATCGCCAGTGCATTATATAAGTAGGGAAGGAAACCCAAAAGCTTACAGCACCTGGTATTCCCAAAAGTACTAACCAGGCCTATTAGATAATTGCTAAAAAAAAATCCTAAAGTACTAACCTGGCCCAAACCTGCTTACATTCTGAGATAGGGCATTGACTCTTTTTTTTTTTTTTTTTGCAAGATTATTGGACAATTAGTGAAAATTTCCAAAAGTACTAACCAGGCCTATTAGATAATTACTGAAAAAATCCAAAAGTACTAACCTGGCCCAAACCTGCTTACATTCTGAGATCGGGCATTGACTCTTTTTTTTTTTTTTTTTGCAAGATTATTGGACAATTAGTGAAAATTTCCAAAAGTACTAACCAGGCCTATTAGATAATTACTGAAAAAATCCAAAAGTACTAACCTGGCCCAAACCTGCTTACATTCTGAGATCGGGCATTGACTCTTTTTTTTTTTTTTTTTGCAAGATTATTGGACAATTAGTGAAAATTTCCAAAAGTACTAACCAGGCCTATTAGATAATTACTGAAAAAATCCAAAAGTACTAACCTGGCCCAAACCTGCTTAGATTTGGAGATCAGTTGAGATCAGGCATAGCCAGGATGGTATGGCCATAAGCGAAGGAGGCTGCAAAGAGAGGGCTATTAAAAGATCACCCACTATAATCGCCAGTGCATTATATAAGTAGGGAAGGAAACCCAAAAGCTTACAGCACCTGGTATTCCCAAAAGTACTAACCAGGCCTATCAGATAATTACTGAAAAAATCCAAAAGTACTAACTTGGCCCAAACCTGCTTACATTCTGAGATCGGGCATTGACTCTTTTTTTTTTTTTTTTGCAAGATTATTGGACAATTAGTGAAAATTTCCAAAAATACTAACCAGGCCTATTAGATAATTACTGAAAAAATCCAAAAGTACTAACCTGGCCCAAACCTGCTTACATTCTGAGATCGGGCATTGACTCTTTTTTTTTTTTTTTTTGCAAGATTATTGGACAATTAGTGAAAATTTCCAAAAGTACTAACCAGGCCTATTAGATAATTACTGAAAAAATCCAAAAGTACTAACCTGGCCCAAACCTGCTTACATTCTGAGATCGGGCATTGACTCTTTTTTTTTTTTTTTTTGCAAGATTATTGGACAATTAGTGAAAATTTCCAAAAGTACTAACCAGGCCTATTAGATAATTACTGAAAAAATCCAAAAGTACTAACCTGGCCCAAACCTGCTTACATTCTGAGATCGGGCATTGACTCTTTTTTTTTTTTTTTTTGCAAGATTATTGGACAATTAGTGAAAATTTCCAAAAGTACTAACCAGGCCTATTAGATAATTACTGAAAAAATCCAAAAGTACTAACCTGGCCCAAACCTGCTTAGATTTGGAGATCAGTTGAGATCAGGCATAGCCAGGATGGTATGGCCATAAGCGAAGGAGGCTGCAAAGAGAGGGCTATTAAAAGATCACCCACTATAATCGCCAGTGCATTATATAAGTAGGGAAGGAAACCCAAAAGCTTACAGCACGTGGTATTCCCAAAAGTACTAACCAGGCCTATCAGATAATTACTGAAAAAATCCAAAAGTACTAACTTGGCCCAAACCTGCTTACATTCTGAGATCGGGCATTGACTCTTTTTTTTTTTTTTTTGCAAGATTATTGGACAATTAGTGAAAATTTCCAAAAATACTAACCAGGCCTATTAGATAATTACTGAAAAAATCCAAAAGTACTAACCTGGCCCAAACCTGCTTACATTCTGAGATCAGGCATTGATTCTATTTTTTTTTTTGCAAGATTATTGGACAATAAGTGAAAATTTCCAAAAGTACTAACCAGGCCTATTAGATAATTACTGAAAAAATCCAAAAGTACTAACCTGGCCCAAACCTGCTTACATTCTGAGATCGGGCATTGAATTTTTTTATTTATTTTTTTTTTTGCAAGATTATTGGACAATTAGTGAAAATTTCCTAAAGTACTAACCAGGCCTATTAGATAATTACTGAAAAAATCCAAAAGTACTAACCTGGCCCAAACCTGCTTAGATTTGGAGATCAGTTGAGATCGGGCATAGCCAGGATGGTATGGCCATAAGCGAAGGAGGCTGCAAAGAGAGGGCTATTTAAAGATCAGCCACTATAATCGCCAGTGCTTTATATAAGTAGGGAAGGAAACCCAAAAGTTTACAGCACCTGGTATTCCCAAAAGTACTATCCAGGCCTATTAGATAATTACTGAAAAAATCCAAAAGTACTAACCTGGCCCAAACCTGCTTACATTCTGAGATCGGGCATTGACTCTTTTTTTTTTTTTTTGCAACATTATTGGACAATTAGTGAAAATTTCCAAAAGTACTAACCAGGCCTATTAGATAATTACTGAAAAAATCCAAAAGTACTAACCTGGCCCAAACCTGCTTACATTCTGAGATCGGGCATTGACTCTTTTTTGTTTTTTTACAAGATTATTGGACAATTAGTGAATTTTTCCAAAAGTACTAACCAGGCCTATTAGATATTTACTGAAAAAATCCAAAAGTACTAACCTGGCCCAAACCTGCTAACATTCTGAGGTCGGGTATTGACTCTTTTTTTTTTTTTTGCAAGATTATTTGACAATTAGTGAAAATTTCCAAAAGTACTAACCAGGCCTATTAGATAATTACTGAAAAAATCCAAAAGTACTAACCTGGCCCAAACCTGCTTACATTCTGAGATCGGGCATTGACTCTTTTTTCTTTTTTTTGCAAGATTATTGGACAATAAGTGAAAACTTCCAAAAGTACTAACCAGGCCTATTAGATAATTACTGAAAAAATCCAAAAGTACTAACCTGGCCCAAACCTGCTTACATTCTGAGATCGGGCATTGACTCTTTTTTTTTTTTTTTTTTTTTTTGCAAGATTATTGGACAATTAGTGAAAATTTCCTAAAGTACTAACCAGGCCTATTAGATAATTATTGAAAAAATCAAAAAGTACTAACCTGGCCCAAACCTGCTTACATTCTGAGATCGGGCATCGACTCTTTTTTTTTTTTTTTTGCAAGATTATTGGACAATTAGTGAAAATTTCCAAAAGTACTAACCAGGCCTATTAGATAATTACTGAAAAAATCCAAAAGTACTAACCTGGCCCAAACCTGCTTAGATTTGGAGATCAGTTGAGATCGGGCATAGCCAGGATGGTATGGCCATAAGCGAAGGAGGCTGCAAAGAGAGGGCTATTTAAAGATCAGCCACTATAATCGCCAGTGCATTATATAAGTAGGGAAGGAAACCCAAAAGCTTACAGCACCTGGTATTCCCAAAAGTACTAACCAGGCCTATTAGATAATTACTGAAAAAATCCAAAAGTACTAACCTGGCCCAAACCTGCTTACATTCTGAGATCGGGCATTGACTCTTTTTTTTTTTTTTGCAAGATTATTGGATAATTAGTGAAAATTTCCTAAAGTACTAACCAGGCCTATTAGATAATTACTGAAAAAATCCAAAAGTACTAACCTGGCCCAAACCTGCTCAGATTTGGAGATCAGTTGAGATCGGGCATAGACAGGATGGTATGGCC
>NC_081763.1:2212500-2230000 GCF_963082965.1 Carassius carassius
CATTCTAGTTCCACATCCAAACATTGCCATTTTAGGATCTTCCAAATATCTTTCTCTTTGACTTCATTAAAATGCCTCATCCAAAATACATTAGCAATAGGTTTTTTAAAAACAGAATTTCTAAAAAAACAGTAAAACATTCCAACAGTTCCCAAATTTAAGTCAAACCACTTATCTTTCCATTTGAAAAACACATCCATTTTGTTTTCGCTTCTCCCCCCTTTGCTTATTTCATCCAGCCATTGCCTTGGGATTGCCTTTTTTACATCCTCATATTGTCTTCTTAAACCTGACATATTAAAATCCTCCTTCTCCTCTTCCATAGCATCTATAATGACCTGCAATGGTAAAAATCCCTCTTTATATTCCCATAAAACATCTCGTATTTTTAAAATTCCCACCTTCATCCATTTTTTAAAATAGATATCCTGCTCTTGTAGCTTTATCTTTCCATTCAGAAACAGAGGTTGATTTAAAACAACTTCCCTCCCCCTCGGATTAAAATCAACCTCTGTTAAAAAAAGTCTCCAAGCACTTAAAACTTCCTGATAAAATCCTGGTATACCCTCTAGCATCCAATTTTTGAGTTTCATCCATAAAATATTATCCCCCAATTTAAAATTCCCACATTTATTTAGATAAAAACCCATCATTTTTTTCCATTCAGCTTTGTTTGTCCTATCCAGATATTTTTTAACAACTTTCACCCTCATACTTTTCATTTTTTGTTCCACATCCACTAAACCCATCCCTCCCTCATCCAGCTGCCCTATTAATGTAAAATAAGCAATCCTTGGAGGCTTTTTATCCCATAAAAACTCTAAAACACATTTCTTTATCCTTTTTAAAACCCAGTTTGGCAATGGCATCACATGTAAAACATACCACATTTTAGACAACATTAACAAATTCACAATTAATATTTTCCCCCTCAAACTTAAAAACATGTTCCTCCAAAAAATCAACCTTCTCTCCATTCCACCTACTATCCCTTCCCACATATTATCTACTGCCACTTTTTCATTCTTTGCTAACACCACCCCTAAAATCTTTATTTCCTGTACCTCCATGAACTTAAACACCCCTGCTAAATCCACCACCCCTCCAAATTTCATATACACAGTTTTTTCTTCATTGATTTTTGCACCCGTCCCATCACAATAGTATTTAATTTTTTCCATAACCTTTTTAACGCTTTCCATATTTTCCACCACAATTGTTGTATCATCTGCGTATTGAAAGATTTTCTTAAATTCCCCTTCCTCTTCCATTTTTATTCCTTTTATTCCTTCCTCCTTATTTATTAAAAGTCCTAAAGGTTCTGCCACCAAAGAATAAAGCTGTGCTGATAACGGACACCCCTGCCTTATAGACCTTAAAACTTTAAAAGGTTGACTTAAAAATCCATTACATTTTACTTTCGTTAAGATATCCTTGTATAAAATTGCAATCCATTTAATAAAATTTTCCCCAAAACCGAACTTCTTTAAAACAGAAAATAAGAATTTATGCTCCACTCTATCAAATGCTTTTTCAAAATCCAACCTTATAACATATGCTTTCTTTTCCTTTTCTTTTATATAACCTATTATGTCTCTTATGCTACTTGTAATGTCTGCTATGTCCCTCCCTTTTACACCATATGCTTGATTAGTTTCAATTATACTTGGCATTACATTCTTCAATCTGTTAGCTAAAACTTTAGCTAAAATCTTAAAATCAGTATTTAGCATTGTGATGGGTCTAAAATTCTTCAAATTTGTTTTATCACCTTGTTTCTTATAAATTATTTTCATTAAACCTAACCCCATTCTTGGATTGACTCCTTCTTTCCTAAAAATATCATCATAAATCCCCTTTAAAATCACACTGAGTTTTTCTTTAAAAACTTTGTAAAATTCACTTCCAATACCATCTATTCCTGGACTCTTTTTTACTCTTAGGGAGTTTATAGCTTGTATAATTTCTTCCATTTCTATCTCCTTTTCACAGTCTATTTTATCTTCTTCTCCAACTTTCCTAGTTATTCTTTGCAACAAAACATTTCCCTTCTCCTCCTCCACCCCTTCTGATTTAAAAAGCTTTTCATAAAAAGTCTCTATTTCTTTTAAAATCTCTCCTGTATTAAAAACCGACTGGCCATCTCTGTTTTTAAGCTCTTTGATCATTTCAGCTTTTCCCCTACTTTTTTCGAGATTAAAAAAGAATCTGTTACATTTTTCCCCCTCTATTGTGTATTTAGCTTTACTTCTCAACATCGCTCCCTGGCATTTGTCTTCCTCCATTTTTTTAAGCTTCTCCTCCATTTCAAACACTTTTTGCACATTTACTTCATTTTTGTTTAACTCTTCTTTTAACGTTCTTCTTATTTCTTTTTCCTTTGTCCTTTTCACCCTTTGCAGTATATTACAGAAATTAATTGAATATTTCTTTATTTCAAATTTCACATTTTCCCACCATTGTCTTTTATCTTCTAAATACATTGCATCTTTTTTTTCCTCATCTAATAAATTCTCTATCCCATTTTTAAAACTTTCATGATTTAAGATTTCTGTATTTAAAATCCATACCCCAGGCCCTTTCGTTTCCCTTTTAAAATCCATCCTCATTAAAACCATTTTATGATCACTTAAAGTTGTTTCTTTATAAAGTACATCATCAATAAAACAATCCAAATTTCTTGTGCTCAGAAAATAATCTATCCTAGTTTGGCACATAAAATTCCCAACTAACTGTTTTCTGGAATATTCTCTCTTTTTTCCATTTCTTTCTCTCCAAACATCAATCATATTTTTTTCTTCCATCAATAATTTAAGTTCCTTCCTTCCACCGTCCGTCCTAAAAACCATCCCATTAGCCATGTCTATTTTGCTAAAAACAGTATTAAAATCCCCTGCAACCACCACCCTTTTCCATTTCTCTATTATGTCTCTTAAAACATTAAAATACATTTTCTTATCCTTTTCCTCATTTGGTGCATGTATATTTACTACAATAAATTTTTCATCCTCAAAATCAATTTCTACTGCAATACATTTCCCTTTTTTATCATCATAGATTTGTTTTGTCATAGTAGCTTTCCCTTTTTTAATCAAAATAGCCACTCCTCCTCCCAAACTTTTCTCCCCGTTACTAAAAAATATTTCCCCATCCCACCTTCTTTTAAAATCTTCCATTACATTTCCTTTCCAGTTAGTTTCTTGCAATAAAATCATATCATCATTTTTACACAACTCTTTCATCTTTTCAAATTTCAAAACATTCAATAATCCTCTTGCATTAAAGGACACAATTCTCAACACCATAAAGTAAAACAAAAACGATAAAATACCCATCTTATTAGTCCATATCTTCTCCCTCTTCTAAAAGTCCACCACTGTCCTGATTTTCTGTAAACACTTCCTTCACCACTCTTTTCCTTGCTTTTTCAATATTTGGTGTTACCTTTTTCACTCTTCTTCTTTTGTTCGATGCCCCCGTGCTCCCACCATCCGTGATGTTTCCACTCTCAATGTCTAGCTCCCCTTCTTCGTTGACTGCTTCCTGCTCCTCCACTTTGTCTAGTATATTCTGTATACTCGCCGTTATCTGCATTGGTGTCCATGTCTCTTCCTCTTCCTGTGTTGATGTTGTTAATTCATGTCCATTTCCTATGTTCTTTTCCTTGGATTTTTCTGCGTCCTCCTGTTGCTCCTCCTCATTATCATTCTCATGCATTTGCCCGCTCACTTGATCCTCTTCCTGTTGCTCATTGTCCATCCAACATTCACATTTGTCCAATGTCATTTTACAGTCTGGGCACCTTATCGCAGTACAGTCTCTTGCGAAATGGCCTCTTTCCTCGCATTTGTGACATTTGAAGTCCGGACAGTCCTTCATTATATGGTCAGGGCTCATACACAGTCTACAGGTCTTCACCTGCTTACTGTGTATCACCCTAAAGTATTGAGGGCCTCCCTCGGTCTCCATCCTTGTGCTGTATGGTAAAGAAGCCACTTCCTTTGGAAAACGCACTCTTAAGAACCTCGTTCCATCTTCTATATGGGTGCCCGAGTAGAATCTCCTCCTTATTTGAGAAATGGGTGTTACTCCCCATCCTTCAAGCTTATTTAAAATCTCATGGTCATTTATGTATGCAGGCAAATGCATGAACGAGACAACAAAGTCTCTGTTGTGTAACTTTTTGATTTCACAAATTTTACCTTTAATGGTTAGTCCATCAACCAGTTTCTCAGTGTCCTCTTCATGCTCCAATGTAATCTCATATTCCCTCATCTGCTTAGGTCGTATTGCTAATATTCTTGTTACTTCAATCTTTTCTGTTAGTGCTTTTATAATATCCTCTGCTCTCCCGTCTTGTACCTCCGACAAATCCACCACCACAGTCGCTTCTTTTGTGTAAATCCTCTTATCAGTTATTTCATTGTAATCCTTTTCTCTTTGTCGATAACCCAGTCCATTTTCTGCTTGCCTCCGTGTTCCTCGTGTCAAATCCATGTCAGTTGCCATTAATCTATCCATTTTACATAAAACAAACCCCGACAGATCCCTCCCAAACAGCAGAGCTGTTGGGAGGACACAAATAAAACAAAAATAACAAAATACTACAAACAAAAACACTTATTTTAACCAAACCAAAATAACAAAACACAAAAAGTTTGGGTGAGCCTCCCTCACCCCTCTCTGGCACAATCACTTCCTGTTTGCTCACTAGTGCCTCTAGTGTGCTCAGGCTGGTATGGCCGTAAGCGAAGGAGGCTGCAAAGAGAGGGCTATTTAAAGATCAGCCACTATAATCGCCAGTGCATTATATAAGTAGGGAAGAAAACCTAAAAGCTTACAGCACCTGGTATTCCCAAAAGTACTAACCAGGCCTTTTAGATAATTACTGAAAAAATCCAAAAGTACTAACCTGGCCCAAACCTGCTTACATTCTGAGATCGGGCATTGACTCTTTTTTTTTTTTTTTTCAAGATTAATGGACAATTAGTGAAAATTTCCTAAAGTACTAACCAGGCCTATTAGATAATTACTGAAAAAATCCAAAAGTACTAACCTGGCCCAAACCTGCTTAGATTTGGAGATCAGTTGAGATCGGGCATAGACAGGATGGTATGGCCATAAGCGAAGGAGGCTGCAAAGAGAGGGCTATTTAAAGATCAGCCACTATAATCGCCAATGCTTGATATAAGTAGGGAAGGAAACCCAAAAGCTTACAGCACCTGGTATTCCCAGGCAGTCTCCAATCCAAGTACTAACCAGGCCCAAACCTGCTTAGCTTCCGAGATCAGACGAGATCGGGCATAGCCAGGTTGGTATGGCCGTAAGCGAAGGAGGTTGCAAAGAGAGGGCTATTTAAAGATCATCCACTATAATCGCCAGTGCATTATATAAGTAGGGAAGGAAGCCCAAAAGCTTACAGCACCTGGTATTCCCAAAAGTACTAACCAGGCCTATTTGATAATTACTGAAAAAATCCAAAAGTACTAACCTGGCCCAAACCTGCTTACATTCTGAGATCGGGCATTGACTCTTTTTTTTTTTTTTGCAAGATTATTGGACAATTAGTGAAAATTTCCAAAAGTACTAACCAGGCCTATTAGATTATTACTGAAAAATCCAAAAGTACTAACCTGGCCCAAACCTGCTTAGATTTGGAGATCAGTTGAGATCAGGCATAGCCAGGATGGTATGGCCAAAAGCGAAGGAGGCTGCAAAGAGAGGGCTATTTAAAGATCAGCCACTATAATCGCCAGTGCTTTATATAAGTAGGGAAGGAAACCCAAAATCTTACAGCACCTGGTATTCCCAGGCGGTCTCCCATCCAAGTACTAACCAGGACCAAACCTGCTTAGCTTCCGAGATCAGACGAGATCGGGCATAGCCAGGTTGGTATGGCCGTAAGCGATGGAGGCTGCAAAGAGAGGGCTATTTAAAGATCAGCCACTATAATCGCCAGTGCTTTATATAAGTAGGGAAGGAAACCCAAAATCTTACAGCACCTGGTATTCCCAGGCGGTCTCCCATCCAAGTACTAACCAGGACCAAACCTGCTTAGCTTCCGAGATCAGACGAGATCGGGCATAGCCAGGTTGGTATGGCCGTAAGCGATGGAGGCTGCAAAGAGAGGGCTATTTAAAGATCAGCCACTATAATCGCCAGTGCTTTATATAAGTAGGGAAGGAAACCCAAAAGCTTACAGCACCTGGTATTCCCAAAAGTACTAACCAGGCCTATTAGATAATTACTGAAAAAATCCAAAAGTACTAACCTGGCCCAAACCTGCTTACATTCTGAGATCGGGCATTGACTCTTTTTTTTTTTTTTTTACAAGATTATTGGACAATTAGTGAAAATTTCCAAAAGTACTAACCAGGCCTATTAGATAATTACTGAAAAAATCCAAAAGTACTAACCTGGCCCAAACCTGCTTACATTCTGAGATCGGGCATTGACTCTTTTTTTTTTTTTTTTTTGCAAGATTATTGGACAATAAGTGAAAATTTCTAAAAGTACTAACCAGGCCTATTAGATAATTACTGAAAAAATCCAAAAGTACTAACCTGGCCCAAACCTGCTTACATTCTGAGATCGGGCATTGACTCTTTTTTTTTTTTTGCAAGATTATTGGACAATTCGTTAAAATTTCCTAAAGTACTAACCAGGCCTATTAGATAATTATTGAAAAATTCCAAAATTACTAACCTGACCCAAACCTGCTTACATTCTGAGATCGGGCATTGACTCTTTTTTTTTTTTTTTGCAAGATTATTGGACAATTAGTGAACATTTCCAAAAGTACTAACCAGGCCTATTAGATAATTACTGAAAAAATCCAAAAGTACTAACCTGGCTCAAACCTGCTTAGATTTGGAGATCAGTTTGGATCGGGCATAGCCAGGATGGTATGGCCATAAGCGAAAGAGGCTGCAAAGAGAGGGCTATTTAAAGATCAGCCACTATAATCGCCAGTGCTTTATATAAGTAGGGAAGGAAACCCAAAAGCTTACATCACCTGGTATTCCCAGGCGGTCTCCCATCCAAGTACTAACCAGGCCCAAACCTGCTTAGCTTCCGAGATCAGACGAGATCGGGCATAGCCAGGTTGGAATGGCCGTAAGCGAAGGAGGCTGCAAAGAGAGGGCTATTTAAAGATCAGCCACTATAATCGCCAGTGCATTATATAAGTAGGGAAGGAAACCCAAAAGCTTACAGCACCTGGTATTCCCAAAAGTACTAACCAGGCCTATTAGATAATTACTGAAATAATCCAAAAGTACTAACCTGGCCCAAACCTGCTTACATTCTGAGATCGGGCATTGACTCTTTTTTTTTTATATGCAAGATTATTGGACAATTAGTGAAAATTTCCTAAAGTACTAACCAGGCCTATTAGATAATTACTGAAAAAATCCAAAAGTACTAACCTGGCCCAAACCTGCTTACATTCTGAGATCGGGCATTGACTCTTTTTTTTTTTTTTGCAAGATTATTGGACAATTAGTGAAAATTTCCTAAAGTACTAACCAGGCCTATTAGATAATTATTGAAAAATTCCAAAATTACTAACCTGGCCCAAACCTGCTTACATTCTGAGATCGGGCATTGACTCTTTTTTTTTTTTTTTTTTTGCAAGATTATTGGACAATTAGTGAACATTTCCAAAAGTACTAACCAGGCCAATTAGATAACTACTGAAAAAATCCAAAAGTACTAACCTGGCCCAAACCTGCTTAGATTTGGAGATCAGTGGAGATCGGGCATAGCCAGGATGGTATGGCCATAAGCGAAGGAGGCTGCAAAGAGAGGGCTATTTAAAGATCAGCCACTATAATCGCCAGTGCTTTATATAAGTAGGGAAGGAAACCCAAAAGCTTACAGCACCTGGTATTCCCAGGCGGTCTCCCATCCAAGTACTAACCAGGCCCAAACCTGCTTAGCTTCCGAGATCAGACGAGATCGGGCATAGCCAGGTTGGTATGGCCATAAGCGAAGGAGGCTGCAAAGAGAGGGCTATTTAAAGATCAGCCACTATAATCGCCAGTGCATTATATAAGTAGGGAAGGAAACCCAAAAGCTTACAGCACCTGGTATTCCCAAAAGTACTAACCAGGCCTATTAGATAATTACTGAAATAATTCAAAAGTACTAACCTGGCCCAAACCTGCTTACATTCTGAGATCGGGCATTGACTCTTTTTTTTTTTCTTTTTTTTTGCAAGATTATTGGACGATTAGTGAAAATTTCCTAAAGTACTAACCAGGCCTATTAGATAATTATTGAAAAAATCCAAAAGTACTAACCTGGCCCAAACCTGCTTACATTCCGAGATCGGGCATTGACTCTTTTTTTTTTTTTTGCAAGATTATTGGACAATTAGTGAAAATTTCCTAAAGTACTAACCAGGCCTATTAGATAATTATTGAAAAAATCCAAAAGTACTAACCTGGCCCAAACCTGCTTACATTCCGTGATCGGGCATTGACTCTTTTTTTTTTTTTTTTTTTTTTGCAAGATTATTGGACAATTAGTGAACATTTCCTAAAGTACTAATAAGGCCTAATAGATAATTACTGAAAAAACCAAAAGTACTAACCTGGCCCAAACCTACTTAGATTTGGAGATCAGTTGAGATCGGGCATAGCCAGGATGGTATGGCCATAAGCGAAGGAGGCTGCAAAGAGAGGGCTATTTAAAGATCAGCCACTATAATCGCCAGTGCTTTATATAAGTAGGGAAGGAAACCCAAAAGCTTACAGCACCTGGTATTCCCAGGCGGTCTCCCATCCAAGTACTAACCAGGCCCAAACCTGCTTAGCTTCCGAGATCAGACGAGATCGGGCACAGCCAGGTTGGAATGGCCGTAAGCGAAGGAGGCTGCAAAGAGAGGGCTATTTAAAGATCAGCCACTATAATCGCCAGTGCATTATATAAGTAGGGAAGGAAACCCAAAAGCTTACAGCACCTGGTATTCCCAAAAGTACTAACCAGGCCTATTATATAATTACTGAAAAAATCCAAAAGTACTAACCTGGCCCAAACCTGCTTACATTCTGAGATCGGGCATTGACTCTTTTTTGTTTTTTTACAAGATTATTGGACAATTAGTGAATTTTTCCAAAAGTACTAACCAGGCCTATTAGATATTTACTGAAAAAATCCAAAAGTACTAACCTGGCCCAAACCTGCTTACATTCTGAGATCGGGCATTGACTCTTTTTTCTTTTTTTTGCAAGATTATTGGACAATAAGTGAAAATTTCCAAAAGTACTAACCAGGCCTATTAGATAAATACTGAAAAAATCCAAAAGTACTAACCTGGCCCAAACCTGCTTACATTCTGAGATCGGGCATTGACTCTTTTTTTTTTTTTTTTTTTGCAAGATTATTGGACAATTAGTGAAAATTTCATAAAGTACTAACCAGGCCTATTAGATAATTATTGAAAAAATCAAAAAGTACTAACCTGGCCCAAACCTGCTTACATTCTGAGATCGGGCATCGACTCTTTTTTTTTTTTTTTTGCAAGATTATCGGACAATTAGTGAAAATTTCCAAAAGTACTAACCAGGCCTATTAGATAATTACTGAAAAAATCCAAAAGTACTAACCTGGCCCAAACCTGCTTAGATTTGGAGATCAGTTGAGATCGGGCATAGCCAGGATGGTATGGCCATAAGCGAAGGAGGCTGCAAAGAGAGGGCTATTTAAAGATCAGCCACTATAATCGCCAGTGCATTATATAAGTAGGGAAGGAAACCCAAAAGCTTACAGCACCTGGTATTCCCAAAAGTACTAACCAGGCCTATTAGATAATTACTGAAAAAATCCAAAAGTACTAACCTGGCCCAAACCTGCTTACATTCTGAGATCGGGCATTGACTCTTTTTTTTTTTTTTTTTGCAAGATTATTGGATAATTAGTGAAAATTTCCAAAAGTACTAACCAGGCCTATTAGATAATTACTGAAAAAATCCAAAAGTACTAACCTGGCCCAAACCTGCTTACATTCTGAGATCGGGCATTGACTCTTTTTTTTTTTTGCAAGATTATTGGACAATTAGTGAAAATTTCCAAAAGTACTAACCAGGCCTATTAGATAATAACTGAAAAAATCCAAAAGTACTAAGCTGGCCCAAACCTGCTTAGATTTGGAGATCAGTTGAGATCAGGCATAGCCAGGATGGTATGGCCATAAGCGAAGGAGGCTGCAAAGAGAGGGCTATTTAAAGATCAGCCACTATAATCGCCAGTGCTTTAAAAATTTCCAAAAGTACTAACCAGGCCTATTAGATAATTATTGAAAAAATCCAAAAGTACTAACCTGGCCCAAACCTGCTTACATTCCGAGATCGGGCATTGGCTCTTTTTTTTTTTTTTTTTTTTTTGCAAGATTATTGGACAATTAGTGAACATTTCCTAAAGTACTAATAAGGCCTAATAGATAATTACTGAAAAAACCAAAAGTACTAACCTGGCCCAAACCTACTTAGATTTGGAGATCAGTTGAGATCGGGCATAGCCAGGATGGTATGGCCATAAGCGAAGGAGGCTGCAAAGAGAGGGCTATTTAAAGATCAGCCACTATAATCGCCAGTGCTTTATATAAGTAGGGAAGGAAACCCAAAAGCTTACAGCACCTGGTATTCCCAGGCGGTCTCCCATCCAAGTACTAACCAGGCCCAAACCTGCTTAGCTTCCGAGATCAGACGAGATCGGGCACAGCCAGGTTGGAATGGCCGTAAGCGAAGGAGGCTGCAAAGAGAGGGCTATTTAAAGATCAGCCACTATAATCGCCAGTGCATTATATAAGTAGGGAAGGAAACCCAAAAGCTTACAGCACCTGGTATTCCCAAAAGTACTAACCAGGCCTATTATATAATTACTGAAAAAATCCAAAAGTACTAACCTGGCCCAAACCTGCTTACATTCTGAGATCGGGCATTGACTCTTTTTTGTTTTTTTACAAGATTATTGGACAATTAGTGAATTTTTCCAAAAGTACTAACCAGGCCTATTAGATATTTACTGAAAAAATCCAAAAGTACTAACCTGGCCCAAACCTGCTTACATTCTGAGATCGGGCATTGACTCTTTTTTCTTTTTTTTGCAAGATTATTGGACAATAAGTGAAAATTTCCAAAAGTACTAACCAGGCCTATTAGATAATTACTGAAAAAATCCAAAAGTACTAACCTGGCCCAAACCTGCTTACATTCTGAGATCGGGCATTGACTCTTTTTTTTTTTTTTTTTTTGCAAGATTATTGGACAATTAGTGAAAATTTCCTAAAGTACTAACCAGGCCTATTAGATAATTATTGAAAAAATCAAAAAGTACTAACCTGGCCCAAACCTGCTTACATTCTGAGATCGGGCATCGACTCTTTTTTTTTTTTTTTTGCAAGATTATCGGACAATTAGTGAAAATTTCCAAAAGTACTAACCAGGCCTATTAGATAATTACTGAAAAAATCCAAAAGTACTAACCTGGCCCAAACCTGCTTAGATTTGGAGATCAGTTGAGATCGGGCATAGCCAGGATGGTATGGCCATAAGCGAAGGAGGCTGCAAAGAGAGGGCTATTTAAAGATCAGCCACTATAATCGCCAGTGCATTATATAAGTAGGGAAGGAAACCCAAAAGCTTACAGCACCTGGTATTCCCAAAAGTACTAACCAGGCCTATTAGATAATTACTGAAAAAATCCAAAAGTACTAACCTGGCCCAAACCTGCTTACATTCTGAGATCGGGCATTGACTCTTTTTTTTTTTTTTTTGCAAGATTATTGGATAATTAGTGAAAATTTCCAAAAGTACTAACCAGGCCTATTAGATAATTACTGAAAAAATCCAAAAGTACTAACCTGGCCCAAACCTGCTTACATTCTGAGATCGGGCATTGACTCTTTTTTTTTTTTTGCAAGATTATTGGACAATTAGTGAAAATTTCCAAAAGTACTAACCAGGCCTATTAGATAATAACTGAAAAAATCCAAAAGTACTAAGCTGGCCCAAACCTGCTTAGATTTGGAGATCAGTTGAGATCAGGCATAGCCAGGATGGTATGGCCATAAGCGAAGGAGGCTGCAAAGAGAGGGCTATTTAAAGATCAGCCACTATAATCGCCAGTGCTTTATATAAGTAGGGAAGGAAACCCAAAAGCTTACAGCACCTGGTATTCCCAGACGGTCTCCCATCCAAGTACTAACCAGGCCCAAACCTGCTTAGCTTCCGAGATCAGACTAGATCGGGCATAGCCAGGTTGGTATGGCTGTAAGCGAAGGAGGCTGCAAAGAGAGGGCTATTTAAAGATCAGCCACTATAATCGCCAGTGCATTATATAAGTAGGGAAGGAAACCCAAAAGCTTACAGCACCTGGTATTCCCAAAAGTACTAACCAGGCCTATTAGATAATTACTGAAAAAATCCAAAAGTACTAACCTGGCCCAAACCTGCTTACATTCTGAGATCGGGCATTGACTCTTTTTTTTTTTTTTTGCAAGATTATTGGACAATTAGTGAAAATTCCCAAAAGTACTAACCAGGCCTATTCGATATTTACTAAAAAAGACCAAAAGTACTAACCTGGCCCAAACCTGCTTACATTCTGAGATCGGGCATTGACTCTCTTTTTTTTTTTGCAAGATTATTGGACAATTAGTGAAAATTTCCAAAAGTACTAACCAGCCCTATTAGATAATTACTGAAAAAATCCAAAAGTACTAACCTGGCCCAAACCTGCTTAGATTTGGAGATCAGTTGAGATCGGGCATAGCCAGGATGGTATGCCCATAAGCGAAAGAGGCTGCAAAGAGAGGGCTATTTAAAGATCAGCCACTATAATCGCCAGTGCTTTATATAAGTAGGGAAGGAAAGCCAAAAGCCTACAGCACCTGGTATTCCCAGGCGGTCTCCCATCCAAGTACTAACCAGGCCCAAACCTGCTTAGCTTCCGAGATCAGACGAGATCGGGCATAGCCAGGTTGGTATGGCCGTAAGCAAAGGAGGCTGCAAAGGAGGCTGCAAAGAGAGGGCTATTTAAAGATCAGCCACTATAATCGCCAGTGCATTATATAAGTAGGAAAGGAAACCCAAAAGCTTACAGCACCTGGTATTCCCAAAAGTACTAACCAGGCCTATTAGATAATTACTGAAAAAATCCAAAAGTACTAACCTGGCCCAAACCTGCTTACATTCTGATATCGGGCATTGACTCTTTTTTTTTTTTTGCAAGATTATTGGACAATTAGTGAAAATTTCCAAAAGTACTAACCAGGCCTATTAGATAATAACTGAAAAAATCAAAAAGTACTAACCTGGCCCAAACCTGCTTAGATTTGGAGATCAGTTGAGATCAGGCATAGCCAGGATGGTATGGCCATAAGCGAAGGAGGCTGCAAAGAGAGGGCTATTTAAAGATCAGCCACTATAATCGCCAGTGCTTTATATAACTAGGGAAGGAAACCCAAAAGCTTACAGCACCTGGTATTCCCAGACGGTCTCCCATCCAAGTACTAACCAGGCCCAAACCTGTTTAGCTTCCGAGATCAGACGAGATCGGGCATAGCCAGGTTGGTATGGCTGTAAGCGAAGGAGGCTGCAAAGAGAGGGCTATTTAAAGATCAGCCACTATAATCGCCAGTGCATTATATAAGTAGGGAAGGAAACCCAAAAGCTTACAGCACCTGGTATTCCCAAAAGTACTAACCAGGCCTATTAGATAATTACTGAAAAAATCCAAAAGTACTAACCTGGCCCAAACCTGCTTACATTCTGAGATCGGGCATTGACTCTTTTTTTTTTTTTTTGCAAGATTATTGGACAATTAGTGAAAATTCCCAAAAGTACTAACCAGGCCTATTCGATATTTACTGAAAAAATCCAAAAGTACTAACCTGGCCCAAACCTGCTTACATTCTGAGATCGGGCATTGACTCTTTTTTTTTTTTTTTGCAAGATTATTGGACAATTAGTGAAAATTTCCAAAAGTACTAACCAGCCCTATTAGATAATTACTGAAAAAATCCAAAAGTACTAACCTGGCCCAAACCTGCTTAGATTTGGAGATCAGTTGAGATCGGGCATAGCCAGGATGGTATGCCCATAAGCGAAGGAGGCTGCAAAGAGAGGGCTATTTAAAGATCAGCCACTATAATCGCCAGTGCTTTATATAAGTAGGGAAGGAAACCCAAAAGCCTACAGCACCTGGTATTCCCAGGCGGTCTCCCATTCAAGTACTAACCAGGCCCAAACCTGCTTAGCTTCCGAGATCAGACGAGATCGGGCATAGCCAGGTTGGTATGGCCGTAAGCAAAGGAGGCTGCAAAGAGAGGGCTATTTAAAGATCAGCCACTATAATCGCCAGTGCATTATATAAGTAGGAAAGGAAACCCAAAAGCTTACAGCACCTGGTATTCCCAAAAGTACTAACCAGGCCTATTAGATAATTACTGAAAAAATCCAAAAGTACTAACCTGGCCCAAACCTGCTTACATTCTGAGATCGGGCATTGACTCTTTTTTTTTTTTTGCAAGATTATTGGACAATTAGTGAAAATTCCCAAAAGTACTAACCAGGCCTATTCGATATTTACTGAAAAAATCCAAAAGTACTAACCTGGCCCAAACCTGCTTACATTCTGAGATCGGGCATTGACTCTTTTTTTTTTTTTTGCAAGATTATTGGACAATTAGTGAAAATTTCCAAAAGTACTAACCAGGCCTATTAGATAATTACTGAAAAAATCCAAAAGTACAAACCTGGCCCAAACCTGCTTACATTCTGAGATCGGGCATTGACTCTGTTTTTTTTTTTTTGCAAGATTATTGGACAATTAGTGAAAATTTCCAAAAGTACTAACCAGGCCTATTAGATAATTACTGAAAAAATCCAAAAGTACTAACCTGGCCCAAACCTGCTTAGATTTGGAGATCAGTTGAGAGCAGGCATAGCCAGGATGGTATGGCCATAAGCGAAGGAGGCTGCAAAAAGAGGGCTATTTAAAGATCAGCCACTATAATAGCCAGTGCTTTATATAAGTAGGGAAGGAAACCCAAAAGCTTACAACACCTGGTATTCCCAGGCGGTCTCCCATCCAAGTACTAACCAGGCCCAAACCTGCTTAGCTTCCGAGATCAGACATAGCCAGGTTGCTATGGCCGTAAGCGAAGGAGGCTGCAAAGAGAGGGCTATTTAAAGATCAGCCACTATAATCGCCAGTGCATTATATAAGTAGGAAAGGAAACCCAAAAGCTTACAGCACCTGGTATTCCCAAAAGTAGTAACCAGGCCTATTAGATAATTACTGAAAAAATCCAAAAGTACTAACCTGGCCCAAACCTGCTTACATTCTGAGATCGGGCATTGACTCTTTTTTTTTTTTTTTGCAAGATTATTGGACAATTACTGAAAATTTCCAAAAGTACTAACCAGCCCTATTAGATAATTACTGAAAAAATCCAAAAGTACTAACGTGGCCCAAACCTGCTTAGATTTGGAGATCAGTTGAGAGCAGGCATAGCCAGGATGGTATGGCCATAAGCGAAGGAGGCTGCAAAAAGAGGGCTATTTAAAGATCAGCCACTATAATCGCCAGTGCTTTATATAAGTAGGGAAGGAAACCCAAAAGCTGACAACACCTGGTATTCCCAGGCGGTCTCCCATCCAAGTACTAACCAGGCCCAAACCTGCTTAGCTTCCGAGATCAGACGAGATCGGGCATAGCCAGGTTGCTATGGCCGTAAGCGAAGGAGGCTGCAAAGAGAGGGCTATTTAAAGATCAGCCACTATAATCGCCAGTGCATTATATAAGTAGGGAAGGAAACCCAAAAGCTTACAGCACCTGGTATTCCCAAAAGTACTAACCAGGCCTATTAGATAATTACTGAAAAAATCCAAAAGTACTAACCTGGCCCAAACCTGCTTACATTCTGAGATCGGGCATTGACTCTTTTTTTTTTTTTTTTGCAAGATTATTGGACAATTAGTGAAAATTTCCAAAAGTACTAACCAGGCCTATTAGATAATTACTGAAAAAATCCAAAAGTACTAACCTGGCCCAAACCTGCTTACATTCTGAGATCGGGCATTGACTCTTTTTTTTTTTTGCAAGATTATTGGACAATTAGTGAAAATTTCCAAAAGTACTAACCAGGCCTATTAGATAATTACTGAAAAAATCCAAAAGTACTAACCTGGCCCAAACCTGCTTAGATTTGGAGATCAGTTGAGATCAGGCATAGCCAGGATGGTATGGCCATAAGCGAAGGAGGCTGCAAAGAGAGGGCTATTTAAAGATCAGCCACTATAATCGCCAGTGCTTTATATAAGTAGGGAAGGAAACCCAAAAGCTTACAGCACCTGGTATTCCCAGACGGTCTCCCATCCAAGTACTAACCAGGCCCAAACCTGCTTAGCTTCCGAGATCAGACGAGATCGGGCATAGCCAGGTTGGTATGGCTGTAAGCGAAGGAGGCTGCAAAGAGAGGGCTATTTAAAGATCAGCCACTATAATCGCCAGTGCATTATATAAGTAGGGAAGGAAACCCAAAAGCTTACAGCACCTGGTATTCCCAAAAGTACTAACCAGGCCTATTAGATAATTACTGAAAAAATCCAAAAGTACTAACCTGGCCCAAACCTGCTTACATTCTGAGATCGGGCATTGACTCTTTTTTTTTTTTTTTGCAAGATTATTGAACAATTAGTGAAAATTCCCAAAAGTACTAACCAGGCCTATTCGATATTTACTAAAAAAAACCAAAAGTACTAACCTGGCCCAAACCTGCTTACATTCTGAGATCGGGCATTGACTCTCTTTTTTTTTTTTGCAAGATTATTGGACAATTAGTGAAAATTTCCAAAAGTACTAACCAGCCCTATTAGATAATTACTGAAAAAATCCAAAAGTACTAACCTGGCCCAAACCTGCTTAGATTTGGAGATCAGTTGAGATCGGGCATAGCCAGGATGGTATGCCCATAAGCGAAAGAGGCTGCAAAGAGAGGGCTATTTAAAGATCAGCCACTATAATCGCCAGTGCTTTATATAAGTAGGGAAGGAAAGCCAAAAGCCTACAGCACCTGGTATTCCCAGGCGGTCTCCCATCCAAGTACTAACCAGGCCCAAACCTGCTTAGCTTCCGAGATCAGACGAGATCGGGCATAGCCAGGTTGGTATGGCCGTAAGCAAAGGAGGCTGCAAAGAGAGGGCTATTTAAAGATCAGCCACTATAATCGCCAGTGCATTATATAAGTAGGAAAGGAAACCCAAAAGCTTACAGCACCTGGTATTCCCAAAAGTAGTAACCAGGCCTATTAGATAATTACTGAAAAAATCCAAAAGTACTAACCTGGCCCAAACCTGCTTACATTCTGAGATCGGGCATTGACTCTTTTTTTTTTTTTTTGCAAGATTATTGGACAATTACTGAAAATTTCCAAAAGTACTAACCAGCCCTATTAGATAATTACTGAAAAAATCCAAAAGTACTAACGTGG
>NC_081763.1:2235000-2247500 GCF_963082965.1 Carassius carassius
TTTTTTTTTTGCAAGATTATTGGACAATTAGTGAAAATTTCCAAAAGTACTAACCAGGCCTATTAGATAATTACAGAAAAAATCCAAAGGTACTAACCTGGCCCAAACCTGCTTACATTCTGAGATCGGGCATTGACTCTTTTTTTTTTTTTTTGCAAGATTATTGGACAATTAGTGAAAATTTTTTAAAGTACTAACCAGGCCTATTAGATAATTACTGAAAAAATCCAAAAGTACTAACCTGGCCCAAACCTGCTTAGATTTGGAGATCAGTTGAGATCGGGCATAGCCAGGATGGTATGGCCATAAGCGAAGGAGGCTGCAAAGAGAGGGCTATTTAAAGATCAGCCACTATAATCGCCAGTGCTTTATATAAGTAGGGAAGGAAACCCAAAAGCTTACAGCACCTGGTATTCCCAGGCGGTCTCCCATCCAAGTACTAACCAGGCCCAAACCTGCTTAGCTTCCGAGATCAGACGAGATCGGGCATAGCCTTTTTTTTTTTTTTTTTTTTTTTTTTTTTTTATTAAGAAATTTCAATCAATAAAATACAATAGATTAAACACAAACAATAGAAAATACAGAACATTGTCTTTACATATCTCTACATTACACATCTTTCCTTTACATAGATAATTTAAAAATCTCCTTCACTTCCTGGCAGCTTCCACATTAAATTATTTAAAACACAATACACTTTTGGGGTAAAAACATCATAAAAAGAGTCTAACATATTTACACCTTTAAAGTACACATACAGTCTTTCAATATATAATTCTGTTTTTCTTTTAAACACCCTCCAAACATCCAACACAATTTTTTCCTTTTTAGCCACAGTTCTTCTTTTATATTGCACTTTTCATTAGCATTACACACAGATTAATTAAACTTTTGTTTTTACCCTTTTTTTCCCAACCAAACATCACAACTCTGTTCCATTCCATTCCATTTTCATCCCACTCCTCAGTCACATCTTTAATTAAACATTTACATTTTCTTAAAAAGTCCTCTAGCTCTCTACAATTTAAAAACATATGTAAAATCCCCTCTTCCTCTTCCTGGCATACTTTACACAGAGCATTTTCTTCCATTCCTATTTTATTTAAAATAACATCAGTAAAAACCACTTTATGCCTTATAAAATACTCCAAACATTCCAATTTTGTTTCCACAAATTTCCCCGTCATGTTTCTCCATATACACTCTTTTTTTAAATCTTTGAATTTCTGCACCCAGTAACCATTTGCAATCGGCTCTTTAAAAACATCATCTCTAAAAGCACAATAAATCATTTTCACAGTACATTCCTTAAAATCATACAGTTTTTCCCCCTAATTTCACATGAATACATTTCTCTTTTGGCTCTCCTTCCATACTTTCTATTCTTTTTATCCACTCTTTAGGTATTGCATTTTTAATGATTTCATATTTATTTTTTATTACTTGTTCACTGTAATCCTCTTTTGCCTCCTCCATTGCATCTACAATAAATTGTGTTGGTAAAAACCCTTCTTTAAATTCATACAAAACATCTCTCACTCTTGTTATCCCCACTTCCATCCATTTCTTTAAAAAAAATCCTTTGTCTTGTTTTAAAATGTTTTGGTTTAAAAACAGAGGTTGATTTAAAATGTTTTCTCTCCCATGTGGATCATACTCAAGTCTATCTAAAAAGGCCCCAGGCACTAAACATTTCCCTATAAAACTCTGGTAAGCACTCTGTCATCCAATTCTTTGTTTTCATCCATAAAATCCCATCCCCCATGTTAAAATCCCCACATTTGTTTAAAAAATATTCCATTGTCTTTTTCCATGCAGTTTTGTGACCATCATCTAGATATTTTTTTACTATTTTAATTCTTAAGCTATTTTTTCTCTGTTCAACATCGATTAATCCCATCCCTCCCCTCCCTACTTCTCCTATTAATGTACTATATGCAATTCTTGACGGTTTACTATTCCATAAAAAATCTAAAAAACATTTTTTCAACCTTGTCTCCACCCACATTGGCATAGCAGTCACATATAAAACATACCACAACTTTGACACCATTAACACATTTAAAATTAAAACCTTCCCTTTTAAACTTAATGTCCTCAATTTCCAAAAATTTAACCTTCTTTCAATTCCTCCTACTATTTCTTCCCACATTTTTTCTTTAACATTCCTTTCTTCTTTTCCCATTAGAACACCTAAAATCCTTATTTCTTTTGTTTCTTTAAAATGAAAATACTCTGTTAAAACAGTCACTCCTCCAAATCTCATATATATAGTTTTTTCTTCATTTATCTTACCTTCCATTACTTTATTAACACTCTCTATATCTTTAACTATTATTGTCGTATCATCTGCATATTGAAATATTTTTTCATTTCCCCCACTTCCTTCAATGTTTATCCCTCTTATGTCTTCGCCTATTTTAATAGCTAATCCCAATGGTTCTGCAACTAAAGAATATAAAAGCGCTGATAATAGACATCCTTGTCTTATTGATCTAGTAATTTTAAAACATTCAGTTAAAAAACCATTACACTGTATTCTTGTTATTGCTCCCCTATATAAAATTGTAATCCGCTTGATAAAATTTTCCCCAAACCCGTACCTTCTTAAAATTCCAAATAAATATTCATGCTCCACTCTATCAAAAGCCTTTTCAAAATCCAAACTAATAACATATCCTTTTTTGTTTTTTTCTTTCATATATCTTATTCTATCTATTATACTTAAAGTTGTGTCCGCTATATCTTTCCCTTTAACTCCATACACTTGATTTGTTTCAATTATGGTTGGCATTACCTCTTTCAATCTGTTGGCTAAAACTTTTGTTAAAATTTTCAGATCTGTTTTCAACATTGTAATTGGTCTATAATTTTTTAAGTCTACTTTATCTCCTTTTCTTTTATATATCAACTTTAATAATCCCATCCCCATTCTCTGATTCATTTCCTCTTTTTTAAAGATCTCTTCATATACTTCTTTTAAAATACTGGTTAAAAAATCTTTAAAAACAATATAAAATTCACTCCCCAAACCATCTATACCTGGACTTTTATTTTTGTTTAATTCACTTATTGCTCTTTTTATCTCTTCTTCTCTTATCTCTTCATCACACTCTTTTTTGTCTACTTCTCCTACTGTTGTTTTTATTTGCTTAAGTAACTCCAATTTCTCTTCTTCCTTCAACCCCTCCGTACTAAACAGGTTCTCATAATATGCTTTTACTTCTTTTAATATTTCCTCATTTGTTTCCACCACTACACCATTTTTTCCTCTTATTTCTTTAATCATTCCAGCTTTCCCTCTTATTTTTTCTAGATCAAAGAAAAATTTTGTAAATTTTTCTCCCTCCACAGTATATTTAGCTTTACTTCTTAGTCTTGCTCCTTCATACTTTTTCTCTTCCATTTCTTTCAATATTCCCTCCAATTCTTTTATTTTTTGTATATCTTTCCCATTCTCATTTAATTCCTTTTCCAATTTTTCTCTTATTTCTCTCTCCTTCTTCCTCTTACTTATCTGTATTAATTTGCAATACTTTATTGTGAATTTTGTTAACTAAATATTTAACATTTTCCCACCATATCCTTTTATCCTCACTGTACATTTCATTCTCCTTTTCTTTTTCAATAATTTCTTTAATTCTTAAAACATACTCCTCATTCTTCAAAACCTCTACATTTAACACCCATACACCCGGCCCTCTTTTCACTGAACTCCAGTCTACTTGCAAAAAAATTGGTTTATGGTCACTTAAGCTTGATTCTTCATATTTAATGTAAAATCAATCTTTGTCTCACACATAAAATTCCCTACTAATTGCCTCCTTGAATATTCTCTCTTTTTTAATTTCTTTCTCTCCATACATCAATCATATTATTTTCTTCCATTAATAATTTCAGTTCTTTTCTTCCTTTATCATTTTTAAAAACCATTCCCTCACCCATTTCTAATTTACTGAAAACGGTATTAAAATCACCCATCATAATAACTTCTTTATGCTTTTTTAAAAAATCTCTTAATACATTAAAATATTCCTTCTTTTCATTCTCTACAGTCGGTGCATGAATATTAACTATAATCACTTTTTTCTCCTAATACTCCATTTCAACCGCAATACATTTCCCATCTACAGCATTATATATTGTTTTACATGATACCCCACAGTTTTCTTTTATTAAAATCGCAACTCCTCTTCCAAGCCTCCCATCACCATTGTTATATAAAATCTCTCCGCTCCACCTTTTCCTTATTTCAGTCATGTACTCTTCCCTCCAGTTAGTTTCTTGTAATAAAATCACATCCTCTCCTTTACACATTTCTTTCACCTTTTCAAATTTACCCATGTCCATCAATCCCCTTGCATTAAAGTAACACAACTTAAAACCATTAAAATAAATAAAAACAAATACATAAAAACCATTATTTTCCATCTTCTCCCTCCAGCCCTCTTAACACTTCATATCTGTTTACACTTTTTACTCGGCCCCTTGTCATTAACTTTTTTCTTGCATTTTCCACATTTGATTTTACGTTTAATGTTCTTCTTCTACTTTGTCCTCTCTCCCCTCTGTCTTTTCCCATGTTGTCCATCCTTGTTTCTTCTTCACTGTCCATTTCTTTGTTTTGATCATACATTCCTTGTCCATCCCTCTCCACATTATCCAAAAGATTTTTAAAACTGTCCGATATTTCCATTTCTGTCCATTGGGTATTCTGTTCTGCTGTTTGTTCCTCATCCATATCATTCTTTTTTCCTTCTTTTTCTTCCTCTTGGTTGCCTGCTCCTCCTTCTGTTTCCTTTTGTGATAATCCTTCATCCCCTTGTCCTTCATCAATATCTCCTTCCTCTTCAGTGTTTCCTTCATGCACCTGTCCGTCCACCCGATGCTCCAGAGCTCCTTCCTCTCCCTCCATCCAACACTCACACTTGTTTAAAATCTTTTGACACTCCGGGCATCTGACCGCATTGCAATCCCTTGCGAAATGTCCCCTTTCCTCGCACTTGTGACACTTAAATTCAGGGCATTCTTTGAGCAGATGATCCGGGCTCATGCACAGCTTACAGGTCTTCACCTGGTGGCTGTGCATCACCCTAAAGTACTGCGGCCCTTCTGCTGTTTCCAGCTTTGTGCTGTAGGGCAATGATGCCACCTCCTTGGGGAATCTCACTTTTAAAAACCTTGTTCCATCCTCTATTTCAGTGCCCGGGTAGCATCTTCTTTTTAATTTTGAAATGGGATTAACTCCCCATCCCTCCAATTTTCTAAAAATGTCTTTATCATCAAGGTAGACGGGCAGGTGCATGAAGGAAACAACATAATCTCTATTTTGCAGTTTCTTTATCTCACAGTTCACTCCTTTAATTAACAATCCCTCAGTCAGTTCATCACATGTTTCTTCTTTCTCCATTGTCAGTTCATATTCCTTTCCTTGTCTTGGCCTTAGTGCTAAAATTTTACCATATCCACATTTTTCCGTCACCGCTTTAATAATATCCACAGCTCTCACCTCATTTACGTTCTCCACATTCACAATCACAGTTGCCTCCTTTAAGTATTTCCTTTCACCAATTTTATCTCTTGCATCTTGTTTTTTACCGTGTCCTGCTCGTTGTCGATACTCCAGTCCAGGGTCGTTTGCCATGCGTGTCTCTCCAGCCAGTCCAGGGTCATTTGCCATACGTGTCTCTCCAGCCATTCCAGTGTCGTTTGCCATGCGTGTCTCTCCAGCCAGTCCAGTGTCGTTTGCCAATAATCCGTCCATTGTACAAAAATCAAACAAAAAATTAACCACCCTCCAGCCAGCAAGATGCTGCTGTTAGGTGGTTTAAAACTGAAAAAACAAACAAAAAATGAACTAAAGTCCAAAAACAACTCACAAAACAAACACTAACAGAAAAATCAAAATGGAGGAGAGCCTTCCTCTCCCAACTGCAGCCAACACTTCCTGTAGCTCTCTAGCGCCCTCAGGTTGGTATGGCCGTAAGCGAAGGAGGCTGCAAAGAGAGGGCTATTTAAAGATCAGCCACTATAATCGCCAGTGCTTTATATAAGTAGGGAAGGAAACTCAAAAGCTTACAGCACCTGGTATTCCCAGGCAGTCTCCCATCCAAGTACTAACCAGGCCCAAACCTGCTTAGCTTCCGAGATCAGACGAGATCGGGCATAGCTTTTTTTTTTTTTTTTTTTTTTTTTTTTTTTTTTTTAAAAAGCTTACAGCACCTGGTATTCCCAGGCGGTCTCCCATCCAAGTACTAACCAGGTCCAAATCTGCTTAGCTTCCGAGATCGGGCATAGCTTTTTTTTTTTTTTTTTTTTTTTATTGGAGATTTCAGTTATTACAAAACAAACACATTTTCTTAGTCATACAATTTCATTCATCTCATAATCAAACTAACATCGTCATTGAAGTTTGTTGCTGAAGGAATAAAATTCACATTACATAACAATATGTCATCTTAATCATCTTCTCCTGGCATGTAAAAATGCTTTTGTTTAAAAATACATATAACATCATTTGTGAAAATTTTATAAAAATCCGCCATCTGGTTTTCCAATTTAAAATAATTGTATAACATTTCTACATAACTTTCAACCATTTGTTTAAAAAGCACCCATAAGTTTAAAATACAATCTCTGTTTCTGGCTACATTTCTCCTTTTCAATATTGCTTTTTTTGCCAAGATTAAAAACAAATTCACAAGTTTCTTATTTTCTTTGTTCTCTGTCATTCCCAGCATAAAAAACCTTTTCCAGTCAGTAACCTCTTCAATTTCTCTTAATTCTTTGACAATTTCTTTCAGTTCATTAAAAAATGGGTTAAGTTTTCCACATAATAAAAACAAATGTAAAATACCTTCATCTTCTTTTTTACAGACTTTACATTGAGCATTTGTTGCCTTCTGCATTATACACAATCTCATTTCTGTATAGATCACATTTTGTCTGATAAAATAGTCTAAACATTCTAAATCTACATCCAACCATTTCCATGTTCTATTCTTCCAAATGCCTTTTTCTTCGATTTCATTAAAATGCCTTAACCAAATCTGGTTGGCAACAGGTTTTTTAAAAACTCTATTTATAAAAAACTCATAGAACATTTTCACAGTACACAAATTAAAATCCACCCTCTTTTCTTTAAATTTTAAAAACACCAACATTTTATTTTCTCGTTCTCCCTTCTTTTTAATCTCATCTAGCCATTGCCTTGGGATTGCTTTCTTGACATCTTCATACTGTTTTTTTAAAACCATGACATTAAAATCCTCCTTCTCCTCCTCCATTGCATCTTTAATCACTTGGAGTGGTAAAAATCCCTCTTTCACCTCCCATAAAACATCTCTCACTTTTACGATCCCCACTTTTAGCCACTTCTTAAAATAGATATCTCGCTCGTGTATCTTTATTTTGTCATTTAAAAACAGAGGCTGATTTAAAATCGCTTCCCTCCCCTCCGGATTAAAATCCACCTCTGTTAAAAAAAGCCTCCAAGCATTTAAAACCTCTTTATAAAACTGTGGTATCCCCTCCATCATCCAACTTTTCAACTTCATCCATAAAATGTTTTCCCCAAGGTTAAAATTCCCACATTTATTTAAATAAAAACCCATCAATTTCTTCCATTCATCTCTCTTCTTATCATCCAAATATTTCTTAACCACTTTTACCCTCATGCTTTTCATCTTCTGTTCCACATCGACTAAACCCATCCCTCCCTCTTCTGGTTTTCCTATCAGCGTATTGTACGCTATCCTTGGAGGCTTTTTTTCCCATAAAAATTCTAAAATACTCTTTTTTATTCTCTTAAAAACCCAGTTTGGCAATGGCATCACATGTAATTTGTACCACATTTTTGATAACATTAACATGTTTACAATTAAAATTTTTCCTTTCAAACTTAAAAACCTGTTTCTCCAAAAAATCAGTCTCCTATCCATCCCTCCCAATGTCTCATCCCACATATTATCAACAGTTTCCTTCTCATTCTTTGCTAACCCCGCTCCTAAAATCCTCATTTCTTGTACCTCTAGGAATTTAACAACCCCCGTTAAAACCTCTGACCTTCCGAACTTCATATATACTGTTTTTTCTTCATTTATTTTTGCACCTGATCCCTCACAATAGCATTTCATTTTTTCCATTACTTCTTTAACACTTTCTATATTTTCAACAATAATTGTGGTATCATCAGCATACTGGAATATTTTAGTCAGTTCCTCTTTTTCTTCTAGTTTTATTCCCTTTATTTTTTTCTCTCTGTTTATTAAAAGCCCTAATGGTTCAGCCACCAAAGAATATAACTTCGCTGACAGTGGACACCCTTGTCTTATAGACCTTAAAACTTTAAAAGGTTCCGTTAAAAAACCATTACATTTAACTTTTGTTAAAATATCGCTGTATAAAACTGAGATCCATTTTATAAAATTCTCTCCAAAACCAAATTGTTTTAAAACCGCCAATAAAAACCCATGCTCCACTCTGTCAAAAGCCTTCTCGAAATCCATGCTTATTATATATGCCTCCTTTCCTTTTTCTTTTATGTACCCCATTATATCTCTTATGCTACTCGTGATATCTGCTATGTCCCTCCCCTTTACTCCATATGCCTGGTTAGTCTCTATTATGTTTGGCATTATATTTTTTAATCTGTTCGCTAAAACCCTGGCTAAAATTTTAAAATCTGTGTTTAACATTGTAATGGGCCTAAAATTCCTCAGTTCCGCTTTGTCTCCTTTTCTCTTGTAGATTATTTTCATTAAGCCTAAGCCCATTCTTGGGTGTACTCTTTCTTTTTTAAAAACCTCTTCATAGACTTCTTTTAAAATCGGGCTTCCTTTTTCTTTAAAAACCTTATAAAACTCACTTCCAATACCATCTATTCCTGGGCTTTTCTTCACACTTAGCAGATTTATTGCTTGTATAATTTCCGCAGTTGTTATTCCCTTATCACATTCCTTTTTATCTCCCTCACCGACTTTTCGTGTTATCTGTTGTAACAAAATGTTCCTTTTTTCCTCATCCCCTTCCTCTGATCTAAAAAGTTCTTCATAATATGTGCTTATTTCCTTTAAAATTCCCTCCGTGCTTAAAACAACTTGTCCTTCCTTATTCCTAAGTTCTTTAATTATTCCCGCCTTCGCCCTGCTTTTCTCAAGGTTAAAAAAGAATCTACTACATTTTTCCCCTTCTACTGTATATTTAGCTTTACTTCTTAACGTTGCCCCTTTATATTTTCCTTCTTCGATTTTCCTCAACTTTTCCTCCACTTCAATTACTCTTTGCACGTTTACTTCATTTTTATTTAACTCCTCTCTTAACGTCTTTCTTATTTCTTGTTCCTTTGTTCTTTTTACCTTTTGTAACAATTTACAGTAATTCATTACATATTTCTTTGTCATATTTCATGTTTTCCCACCATTGCCTTTTATCTTCTATGTACATCAAGTCTTTTTTCCCCTCATCTAATTTATTTTCTATCTCTTTTTTAAAACTCTCTTCCTTTAAAACTTCAGTGTTTAAAATCCATACCCATGGTCCCCTCATTTCCTTTTTAAAATCATTCTCATTTGCACCATTTTGTGATCACTTAAAGTCGTTTCTTTATAAAACACTCCATCAATAAAACATTCCAAATTCCTAGTACTTAAAAAGTAGTCTATTCTAGTTTGACACATAAAATTCCCTACCAGCTGTCTTCTTGTAAATTCCCTCTTTTTCTCATTTCTTTCTCTCCACACATCAATCATGTTCTTCTCCTCCATCAATGAAATTAACTCCTTTCTTCCCCCATCCGATTTAAAAACCATTCCGTTAGCCATATCCATTTTACTAAAAACAGTGTTAAAATCCCCCGCAATTATTACCCTCTTCCATTTTTCCATTAATTCAGCTATTACATTAAAATATTTTTTCTTTTCTATTTCTTCATTTGGAGCATGTACGTTTACTCAAATAAAATCATCTTCATCCATCTTAATTTCTACAGCCATGCATTTTCCTTTTGTGTCATTATACATTTGCTATGATCTGATACCTCTATCTTTTCTTATTAACATCGCAACTCCTCCTCCTATTTTTCCCTCAGCATTATTAAAAAATAATTCCCCTTCCCATCTTTTTTTAAAATCCTCCATTACACTCTCTTTCCAGTTTGTTTCTTGCAATAAAATCACATCTTCATCCCTGCACAGTTCCTTGACTTTTTCAAATTTCACACCATTGATTAACCCTCTTGCATTAAAAGTAACAATTTTCAACACAATTAAAAAAGATAAAAAGACAAACTTTAGCATCATAATTTCGTTATCCTACTTCCTCCCCCTCTTTTGCACTTCTTCCACAGTCTTGTTTCACCTCATTACTTTGTTTACACATTTTATTTTTAGCTTTTTCTAAATTGGGTATTACCTTAACTTTTCTTCTTCTTTTATTGGATGTACTTGCAGTGCTGTCTCCGCCCATGTTTTCACTGTCTTTGTTATTTCTGTCCGTCTCACCGATCCATTCAGTCTCTTCTGGCTCTTCCGTTTCTGCTTTTCCAACCTCATTTAACTCCATCTGTACCTCCATTTCCACAATGTCCTGTGTTAACTCAGTCTTTTCAATCTAATTTTCATTGTCCTTGCTTACATTGTCCTCTCTTTGCATTTCTCCGGTGTCTTCCCTTTGCTCCTCTTCATTGTCTGTCTCATGCATCTGCCCACTCCCCCTCTCTTCTCCATTTTGCTGGTCTCCATACCAGCACTCGCATTTGTCCAGTACACAATTGCAGTCTGGACACATCACCACCTTACAGTCCCTCGCGAAGTGGCCTGTTTCCGAGCATTTAAAACATTTAAAGTCTGGACAGTCCTTCATCACATGATCAGGGCTCATACACAACCTGCAGGTTCTCACCTGCTTGCTATGTATCACTCTATAGTATTGTGGACCATCTTCCATTTCAATTCGAGTACTGTAGGGCAAGGAGGCCACTTCTTTTGGGAACTGTACCTTAAGGAACCTCGTTCCATCTTCTATGTTGGTGCCGGTATAAAATCTTCTTCTTATCTGAGAAACAGGAGTTACCCCCCATCCCTCCAGCTTCTGTAGAATCTCTGCACCATCCAGGTAAGCGGGCAGATGCATGAAAGAGACAACTCTGTTATTCAATTTCTTAATTTCACATAGTTTTCCTTTAATCATCAATCCTTCGCTCAGATTTTCAATATCTTCTTCCTTTTCAAACGTAATTTCGTACTCCATCATTTTGGGTCTTACAGCTAATATTTTTGTCACATCCAACTTATCTTTCAGCGCTTGTATTATGTCTTCTGCTTTTCCTTCGTGCACTTCAGTCAAATCCACTACTACTGTAGCTTCTTTGGTGTAGGTTCTTTTAAATCTCCTGAAGACTCCAGGTCCATCCTTTTCTCGTTGAGTTTTTTCCAGTCCGTTTGTCATTTGCCGCCGTGTTCCTCGTGCCAAGTCCATGTCTGTTGCCGTAGTTCCATCCATTTTTCAAAAATAAATAAAACAAAAAACGAAAAAAAACAACAAAAACCAAAAAACAAAATGATCCCTTCCAAACAGCTATGCTGTTGGGAGGACAAGTAACAAAAATAACCAAAAATTTAAACAAAAACAATTATTAAGACTCAAATAACCAAAAAGCAAAAAAAACAAACAATTTTGGGTGAACCTTCTTCACCCTTCTATAGCCACCTCACTTCCTGTTTCTCACTAGCTCTCTAGCGCCCTCAGGTTGGTATGGCCGTAAGCGAAGGAGGCTACAAAGAGAGGGCTATTTAAAGATCAGCCACTATAATCGCCAGTGCATTATATAAGTAGGGAAGGAAACCCAAAAGCTTACAGCACCTGGTATTCCCAAAAGTACTAACCAGGCCTATTAGATAATTACTGAAAAAATCCAAAAGTACTAACCTGGCCCAAACCTGCTTACATTCTGAGATCAGGCATTGATTCTTTTATTGTCCAATAATGTTGCAAAAAAAAAAGTGAAAATTTCCAAAAGTACTAACCAGGCCTATTAGATAATTACTGAAAAAATCCAAAAGTACTAACCTGGCCCAAACCTGCTTACTTTCTGAGATCGGGCATTGACTTTTTTTTTTTTTTTTTTTTTTTTTTGCAAGATTATTGGACAATTAGTGAAAATTTCCAAAAGTATTAACCAGGCCTATTAGATAATTACTGAAAAAATCCAAAAGGACTAACCTGGCCCAAACCTGCTTAGATTTGGAGATCAGTTGAGATCAGGCATAGCCAGGATGGTATGGCCATAAGCGAAGGAGGCTGCAAAGAGAGGGCTATTTAAAGATCAGCCACTATAATCGCCAGTGCTTTATATAAGTAGGGAAGGAAACCCAAAAGCTTACAGCACCTGGTATTCCCAGGCGGTCTCCCATCCAAGTACTAACCAGGCCCAAACCTGCTTAGCTTCCGAGATCAGAGGAGATCGGGCATAGCCAGGTTGGTATGGCCGTAAGCGAAGGAGG
>NC_081763.1:2255000-2297500 GCF_963082965.1 Carassius carassius
AGGAAACCCAAAAGCTTACAGCACCTGGTATTCACAGGCGGTCTCCCATCCAAGTACTAACCAGGGCCAAACCTGCTTAGCTTCCGAGATCAGACGTGATCGGGCATAGCCAGGTTGGTATGGCCGTAAGCGAAGGAGGCTGCAAAGAGAGGGCTATTTAAAGATCAGCCACTATAATCGCCAGTGCATTATATAAGTAGGGAAGGAAACCCAAAAGCTTACAGCACCTGGTATTCCCAAAAGTACTAACCAGGCCTATTAGATAATTACTGAAAAAATCCAAAAGTACTAACCTGGCCCAAACCTGCTTACATTCTGAGATCGGGCATTGACTCTTTTTTTTTTTTTTTTGCAAGATTATTGGACAATTAGTGAAAATTTCCAAAAGTACTAACCAGGCCTATTAGATAATTACTGAAAAAATCCAAAAGTACTAACCTGGCCCAGACCTGCATAGATTTGGAGATCAGTTGAGATCAGGCATAGCCAGGATGGTATGGCCATAAGCGAAGGAGGCTGCAAAGAGAGGGCTATTTAAAGATCAGCCACTATAATCGCCAGTGCTTTATATAAGTAGGGAAGGAAACCCAAAAGCTTACATCACCTGGTATTCCCAGGCGGTCTCCCATCCAAGTACTAACCAGGCCCAAACCTGCTTAGCTTCCGAGATCAGACGAGATCGGGCATAGCCAGGTTGGTATGGCCGTAAGCGAAGGAGGCTGCAAAGAGAGGGCTATTTAAAGATCAGCCACTATAATCGCCAGTGCATTATATAAGTAGGGAAGGAAACCCAAAAGCTTACAGCACCTGGTATTCCCAAAAGTACTAACCAGGCCTATTAGATAATTACTGAAAAAAATCCAAAAGTACTAACCTGGCCCAAACCTGCTTACATTCTGAGATCGGGCATTGACTCTTTTTTTTTTTTTTTTTGCAAGATTATTGGACAATTAGTGAAAATTTCCAAAAGTACTAACCAGGCCTATTAGATTATTACTGAAAAATCCAAAAGTACTAACCTGGCCCAAACCTGCTTAGATTTGGAGATCAGTTGAGATCAGGCATAGCCAGGATGGTATGGTCAAAAGCGAAGGAGGCTGCAAAGAGAGGGCTATTTAAAGATCAGCCACTATAATCGCCAGTGCTTTATATAAGTACGGAAGGAAACCCAAAAGCTTACAGCACCTGGTATTCCCAGGCGGTCTCCCATCCAAGTACTAACCAGGCCCAAACCTGCTTAGCTTCCGAGATCAGACGAGATCGGGCATAGCCTTTTTTTTTTTTTTTTTTTTTTCTTTTTTATTGAAATTCACAAATTTACAGTTCAATTTCAATTGTTCACATCAAGAAAACATAATCATGTCATTTTTAAACCTTCAGAACATAAATTTTTACCAGTTATACAAAACCTCTTTTCTATCCCCCTCTTTTATGAATTTATTACCGGTTACAAAGAAGTCCTTCACATCATCTCCCCCATATTTACAGCACATTTCAATATCTCTTGTCATTATTGCTTTGAACAAGTCTTTTATTTTGACTTTTCTCCCTTCGAAGTGTGCATAATTCCGTCTAAGTACAACTGCTAATCTAGCATGGCTTAGTACATAATTGATAAACCAAAAGTCTATTGCTGTCTTCTTCTGAAACACTCCAAATAAAAATATTTTACTCCATCCCTCCTCCAAATTCACATCATCAAAGCAATTCTTTTTTAACAGACTTTTTAAGAAAACAAAAAAATCTTTTAATTCATTACATTCCAAAAAATAATGCAAAAAAGTCTCATGGTCAGTGTTACATACATCACACATCACATTATTATCATTATTTATTTTATTTAGTACCACATTTGTATAGATTCTATTGTGTCTGATTAAGAAGTCATTATTTTCACATTCTATAGTATTGTATTTTATATCCATATTTGACCATATTTTCTTTACATCCAAGTCTTCAAACACCCTACTCCATACTTTTTCAGATGCTGGCACTTTTATTTGATCCATTATAAACAAGCCATAGACTTTCTTTACGCTAATGCTTTTTATATTATATTTTTCCCCGTCTTTCATTATGTACATCTCAGGCAAATCCTGTTGTTTTTTCTTTACACAACTCTTTTCTATAACATTCACCCATTTCGATGGTAGACTCGCTTTAATTCTTTCATATATATTGTTTACCTTTACTCTGCTCTCCATGCCATCCAACTCACACACTGAGTCATATATACAGTTATTTCTAAGAAAACCTGGAATAACTTCATAAATAATATCTTTCACTTGCCTTATTCCGGCTTCTAAGAATTTGGGCTCATACAATGTTTTATTATTGTGTTTAAATTTCTCGTTTAAAAACAAAGGCAAATTTATAAATGTGTGCACCTCTGTGCAATCATACTCTGCTTTTGGCAGGAATTGCCTCCATGCCTCCATCACCTCCCTGTATATGTCTGGCATTCCCACAGTCATTGACTGTTTAAAGCCCATATACCACCCATACTCTCCCATTCTTCCAACATCATCAATGTATTTCTTTAAGAATTCTCTCCAACCAAACTCCCATCTTCCTTCCATATATTTTTTAACAGTTTTTATTCTTATTGCCAACTTTTTTGTTTCTAAATCAATCAGCTTTAGTCCACCTTCCTGTTTCCTCGCCACCAATGTTTTTTGTGCAATTTTAACTCCCTTCCCTTCCCATATAAAATCATGTACAATTTTATTTAATTCATTCATCACCCACTCAGGCATTTCAATTACACTCATTACATATACGCATACCGACAGCATAAGATTATTAACCACAATTATTTTCCCTTTTATCCTTAATTTTCTTCCTTTCCATGCAATACAAACTGTTCTTATCTTATTTATCACTCCAGCCCATGTTATATTCCTTGCCTCCTTTGAATCTACCCCCAAATATACACCCAACACTTTCATGTACTTTTCCTCAACCCTCACACCTACATCAGCTCTTTCTACTTCTCCTATATACATTATTTCAGATTTTTCTCTATTTATTTTCGCCCCTGATGCCTTTCCATATTTTTCTACCAACTCTAGGACTTTTTCCACACTGCTTATTTCCCTTACTGTCACTGTTGTGTCATCGGCATACTGGTTAATTACACACTTCCCTCCATATGGCAACTCAATTCCTCTTATTCTCTTGTCTCTCTTAATTAATGATGCCAAAGGTTCAATGGAAAGGGCATATAATAAAGCAGATAGCGGGCAGCCTTGCCGCACTGACCTTCCCACATCAAATGTATCCGTCAATATTCCATTCACCTTTACACAGCTTCTTGCACTTCCATACAATCTCCTCACCCATCCTACCATTCTCTCCCCAAAACCAAACTTTTCTAAGACCTTAAATAAAAACTTGTGTTCGACCCTATCAAAGGCCTTGTTCCAGTCAATCCCCAACACTATCCCACCCTTCCCATCCCTCGTCATATACTCAATCACATCTCTGATTGTTCCAATCGTATCTGCTATATCTCTTCCAGGAATGCTGTAGCTTTGTGTTGGCTGAATAATGTCTCCTATTACTCTTTTCATCCTATTTGCTAAAACTTTGGTAAGTATTTTGTAGTCTGTGTTCAACAAACTAATCGGCCTATAATTTTCTAAATCTAATTTATTCCCCTTTTTAAAAACTAGTGTTATCACTCCCTCTACCATTTTACTTTGTATTATTTCTGTTCTCTCCATTCTCTTATATACTTCCACTAAAATTGGTGCTACATAATTTTTATATAATTTATACCATTCTGTCCCTATCCCATCACTTCCTGGGCTTTTCCCACTTCTTAAACCTTCTATTGCAGCTATAACCTCTTCTTCCTCTATCTCTCTATCACACCATCTCTTTTCTTCTTCTCCTAGCTCCCTCTCTACACACTTCAATACTTCCTCTATACTTGTCTCATCCACACACCCTCTCATATACAACTCACCATAAAACTCTTGCACCCTCTCCAATATCTCTACATAGTCCGTTATTATCTCTCTCTTTTTTGAATATATTTCATGGATATATGTCTTACTTTGCCTTCTTTTTTCTAAACCCAGGAAATACCCTGTGCACTTTTCTCCTTCCAGTGCATATTTCGCCTTACTTCTTAAAATTGCTCCTTTGCATTTTTCCCTCTCATATCTCTCTAACCTCATATTCACTTCTATATATTTTTCCATGCAATATCCTTCTTCATCATCTACTCTGCTGAGTTCTATCCTCACTTGTTCTCTGAGCTCCCTTTCCTCTTTCATCATCCTCTCTTTTCTTTTCTTGCTATACTTTATGCTTAAAGCTTTAATTTTATTTTTTACCTCCTCCCATATCTTACCAATGTCATTATTGAATTCATCTTCCTCCCAGCATTCCTTCAACCACTGATTTTCCTGAAGTAGTAACACTTTCATCTGTTGTCTATACTCCTCTTCTTCAATATACCCTGCATTTAGTATCCACAACCCTCCACCCACCTCTCTCCTTCCGACTTTGATTCTAAATCTAACCCCATCATGATCACTAAAGTTATTCCTCTGATGTCTTATTTCATCAATATAGATTATGGTATCTCCCTGCACAATCACTAGATCAATCCTACTCTGTTTTAATATCCCTTCTCTCATCTGTCTCCTTGTGAACTCTCTCTTCTCTGGATTCTCATGTCTCCATACATCTAGTAATCCCTTATCTCTCATTACTTCCATTAACATTAATCTTGATTTTTCCCACCTGAAACTCCCTCCTTTCCCAACATCCAATCTACTACATATAATGTTAAAATCGCCTACTATTATGCACCTTCCAACAATTAGATCCTTTAGTTCTTCAATACAACACCTCTTATCATTTTCCACATTCGGAACATATATATTAATTAATCTGAATTCAATACCTTTGAATTTAAATTCTATAACTAAAATTCTCCCTACCTGGTCTCTGTACACCTGCCTTACATTTTCAATCCTATCTTTTTTAATCATTATTGCTACACCCCTTGCATTTCTTGCACCATTATTAAAGTATATATCTCCCTTCCATACATCCTTTACTTCTCTCACTTTTCCATCATCCCAATTCGTTTCTTGAATACAAATTATATCACTCCTATATGTAAATTTTAACTCCTTCAACTTGTTAATATTCCTTAACCCATTTGCATTTACTGAAGTAACAGAAACCATGCCAGCAACCCAAAGAAAAATATATTACTTTTTAAACCAAAACATCTAATACCATTTCAGAATTCACGTACCAGAGCGTTGTTCTTTTATCAGTTCAATTCTGTCCTTGTCTCTCTCCGCCTTTCTTTTGACAGTCAGTTTTTGTAGTGTTGTCTGCATTCTTTGAGGAATCTTACTTTCCTTCTTTTGAGGTACTGCTTGTTGCTCTACCTTTTTCTCTTTTTTAGTTCCCACTAGCTTTATATCCTCTTCATACTCTTCCTCCTCTTCATCTTCTTCATCCTGCTTCTCCTCCTCTTCTTCCTTCTCCTCCATCCTTTCCTCATCATCGGCCTCCTCACCAGCTGTTCCAGCTCTCTGTCCCCTTCCAGCTCCATCCTGTCCATTACCGCTTTCTCCTCCATCTTTTGTAACTTCCATGTCATCCTCGCTCACTGTGCTTTGCTTCTCTGTTTGATCGTCCTCCCTCCTCTCATCGTCTTCACTTTGTTCACCCTCCTCCTCTATCACTCTCTCTGTTTGCTCTCCACACTCCCTTGCATAGTGGCCTACCTTGCCACATGAAAAACACTTAAACTCTGGGCATTCTCGAAACAAATGCCCTGTTTTAATGCACAACCTGCATACACGCACCTGCCTGTCATGTATAACACGAAAGTACTCTGTGCCTCTTAATGTTTCAAACCTGGTTGAATATGGGAGTGAGCGAACTTCATCAGTGAACCGGACTTTTAAGAATCTCGTTCCATCTAAAATGTCAGTTCCTGGCCATACCCGGCGCTTAATGGCAGACAATGGTTTAACTCCCCATTCTTCCAGTTTTGCAAAAATCTTCTGATCTTCCAAATAAACTGGCAGGTTAATAAATGACACTACCATTTCATTGTTCACTATGTCTCTGGCATGCACCATTGCTCCTTTTACTCTAACACCGTCCATCAGTTTACTCTTTGCCATATCATCCTTCATTGTAAGTTCGTATGACCTTTCTCCTCTCACTCTGCATCCCACCACTTCTCCACACTCCTTCTTTACACCTCTTAATAAGTCCATCATAGAGATTTTTTCTGTTCCTGCCACTTCAACTTCCACAGTCAACTCTTTGGAATATTTCTCATGGTGTTCTCCACATACCTCTTTTCTGATATTCCTCCTTTCATCGCTTGCATGCATGGAAGTTTGATGTCCTTTTCCGCTGTCATTATCCATGCTTTGTCCATTGTTTGCTTGTCCGGCTTTCATTTTGAGTTCTTTGTTTGCTGCCATGCTTTCTATTTCCATCACAAAAATAAAACTGTATTTGATGGTCCCCCAAACAGCAAAGGCTGCTGGGGGAACACTGTAGACACAAAATAAACTTTAACTTTTGAAGACAGGGGTTATTTCAAAAAATAAAAACGAATTTAAATACTGTTTTAGATGTAAAGTTTCTCTGTTTGCTCTTTCACCAAGTCACTTCCTGGACTGTACCACTATCAGGCATAGCCAGGCTGGTATGGCCGTAAGCGAAGGAGGCTGCAAAGAGAGGGCTATTTAAAGATCAGCCACTATAATCGCCAGTGCATTATATAAGTAGGGAAGGAAACCCAAAAGCTTACAGCACCTGGTATTCCCAAAAGTACTAACCAGGCCTATTAGATAATTACTGAAAAAATCCAAAAGTACTAACCTGGCCCAAACCTGCTTACATTCTGAGATCGGGCATTGACTCTTTTTTTTTTTTTTTGCAAGATTATTGGACAATTAGTGAAAATGTCCTAAAGTACTAACCAGGCCTATTAGATAATTACTGAAAAAATCCAAAAGTACTAACCTGGCCCAAACCTGCTTAGATTTGGAGATCAGTTGAGATCGGGCATAGCCAGGATGGTATGGCCATAAGCGAAGGAGGTTGCAAAGAGAGGGCTATTTAAAGATCAGCCACTATAATCGCCAGTGCTTTATATAAGTAGGGAAGGAAACCCAAAAGCTTACAGCACCTGGTATTCCCAAAAGTACTAACCAGGCCTATTAGATAATTACTGAAAAAATCCAAAAGTACTAACCTGGCCCAAACCTGCTTACATTCTGAGATCGGGCATTGACTCTTTTTTTTTTTTTTTGCAAGATTATTGGACAATTAGTGAAAATTTCCAAAAGTACTAACCAGGCCTATTAGATAATTACTGAAAAAATCCAAAAATACTAACCTGGCCCAAACCTGCTTAGATTTGGAGATCAGTTGAGATCGGGCATAGCCAGGATGGTATGGCCATAAGCGAAGGAGGCTGCAAAGAGAGGGCTATTTAAAGATCAGCCACTATAATCGCCAGTGCTTTATATAAGTAGGGAAGGAAACCCAAAAGCTTACAGCACCTGGTATTCACAGGCGGTCTCCCATCCAAGTACTAACCAGGGCCAAACCTGCTTAGCTTCCGAGATCAGACGTGATCGGGCATAGCCAGGTTGGTATGGCCGTAAGCGAAGGAGGCTGCAAAGAGAGGGCTATTTAAAGATCAGCCACTATAATCGCCAGTGCATTATATAAGTAGGGAAGGAAACCCAAAAGCTTACAGCACCTGGTATTCCCAAAAGCACTAACCAGGCCTATTAGATAATTACTGAAAAAATCCAAAAGTACTAACCTGGCCCAAACCTGCTTACATTCTGAGATCGGGCATTGACTCTTTTTTTTTTTTTTGCAAGATTATTGGACAATTAGTGAAAATTTCCAAAAGTACTAACCAGGCCTATTAGATAATTACTGAAAAAATCCAAAAGTACTAACCTGGCCCAGACCTGCATAGATTTGGAGATCAGTTGAGATCAGGCATAGCCAGGATGGTATGGCCATAAGCGAAGGAGGCTGCAAAGAGAGGGCTATTTAAAGATCAGCCACTATAATCGCCAGTGCTTTATATAAGTAGGGAAGGAAACCCAAAAGCTTACATCACCTGGTATTCCCAGGCGGTCTCCCATCCAAGTACTAACCAGGCCCAAACCTGCTTAGCTTCCGAGATCAGACGAGATCGGGCATAGCCAGGTTGGTATGGCCGTAAGCGAAGGAGGCTGCAAAGAGAGGGCTATTTAAAGATCAGCCACTATAATCGCCAGTGCATTATATAAGTAGGGAAGGAAACCCAAAAGCTTACAGCACCTGGTATTCCCAAAAGTACTAACCAGGCCTATTAGATAATTACTGAAAAAATCCAAAAGTACTAACCTGGCCCAAACCTGCTTACATTCTGAGATCGGGCATTGACTCTTTTTTTTTTTTTTTTTTTTTTTGCAAGATTATTGGACAATTAGTGAAAATTTCCAAAAGTACTAACCAGGCCTATTAGATTATTACTGAAAAATCCAAAAGTACTAACCTGGCCCAAACCTGCTTAGATTTGGAGATCAGTTGAGATCAGGCATAGCCAGGATGGTATGGCCAAAAGCGAAGGAGGCTGCAAAGAGAGGGCTATTTAAAGATCAGCCACTATAATCGCCAGTGCTTTATATAAGTACGGAAGGAAACCCAAAAGCTTACAGCACCTGGTATTCCCAGGCGGTCTCCCATCCAAGTACTAACCAGGCCCAAACCTGCTTAGCTTCCGAGATCAGACGAGATCGGGCATAGCCAGGTTGGTATGGCCGTAAGCGAAGGAGGCTGCAAAGAGAGGGCTATTTAAAGATCAGCCACTATAATCGCCAGTGCATTATATAAGTAGGGAAGGAAACCCAAAAGCTTACAGCACCTGGTATTCCCAAAAGTACTAACCAGGCCTATTAGATAATTACTGAAAAAATCCAAAAGTACTAACCTGGCCCAAACCTGCTTACATTCTGTGATCGGGCATTGACTCTTTTTTTTTTTTTTTGCAAGATTATTGGACAATTAGTGAAAATGTCCTAAAGTACTAACCAGGCCTATTAGATAATTACTGAAAAAATCCAAAAGTACTAACCTGGCCCAAACCTGCTTAGATTTGGAGATCAGTTGAGATCGGGCATAGCCAGGATGGTATGGCCATAAGCGAAGGAGGTTGCAAAGAGAGGGCTATTTAAAGATCAGCCACTATAATCGCCAGTGCTTTATATAAGTAGGGAAGGAAACCCAAAAGCTTACAGCACCTGGTATTCCCAGGCGGTCTCCCATCCAAGTACTAACCAGGCCCAAACCTGCTTAGCTTCCGAGATCAGACGAGATCGGGCATAGCCAGGTTGGTATGGCCGTAAGCGAAGGAGGCTGCAAAGAGAGGGCTATTTAAAGATCAGCCACTATAATCGCCAGTGCATTATATAAGTAGGGAAGGAAACCCAAAAGCTTACAGCACCTGGTATTCCCAAAAGTACTAACCAGGCCTATTAGATAATTACTGAAAAAATCCAAAAGTACTAACCTGGCCCAAACCTGCTTACATTCTGAGATCGGGCATTGACTCTTTTTTTTTTTTTTTGGAAGATTATTGGACAATTAGTGAAAATTTCCAAAAGTACTAACCAGGCCTATTAGATAATTACTGAAAAAATCCAAAAGTACTAACCTGTCCCAAACCCGCTTACATTCTGAGATCGGGCATTGACTCTTTTTTTTTGTTTTTGCAAGATTATTGGACAATTAGTGAAAATTTCCAAAAGTACTAACCAGGCCTATTAGATAATTACTGAAAAAATCCAAAAGTACTAACCTGGCCCAAACCTGCTTAGATTTGGAGATCAGTTGAGATCGGGCATAGCCAGGATGGTATGGCCATAAGCGAAGGAGGCTGCAAAGAGAGGGCTATTTAAAGATCAGCCACTATAATCGCCAGTGCTTTATATAAGTAGGGAAGGAAACCCAAAAGCTTACAGCACCTGGTATTCCCAGGCGGTCTCCCATCCAAGTACTAACCAGGGCCAAACCTGCTTAGTTTCCGAGATCAGACGAGATCGGGCATAGCCAGGTTGGTATGGCCGTAAGCGAAGGAGGCTGCAAAGAGAGGGCTATTTAAAGATCAGCCACTATAATCGCCAGTGCATTATATAAGTAGGGAAGGAAACCCAAAAGCTTACAGCACCTGGTATTCCCAAAAGTACTAACCAAGCCTATTAGATAATTACTGAAAAAATCCAAAAGTACTAACCTGGCCCAAACCTGCTTACATTCTGAGATCAGGCATTGACTCTTTTTTTTTTTTTTTGCAAGATTATTGGACAATTAGTGAGAATTTCCAAAAGTACTAACCAGGCCTATTATATGATTACTGAAAAAATCAAAAAGTACTAACCTGGCCCAAACCTGCTTACATTCTGAGATCGGGCATTGACTCTCTTTTTTTTTTTTTTTTTTTTTTTTTTTTCAAGATTATTGGACAATTAGTGAAAATTTCCTAAAGTACTAACCAGGCCTATTAGATAATTACTGAAAAAATCCAAAAGTACTAACCTGGCCCAAACCTGCTTAGATTTGGAGATCAGTTGAGATCGGGCATAGCCAGGATGGTATGGCCATAAGCGAAGGAGGCTGCAAAGAGAGGGCTATTTAAAGATCAGCCACTATAATCGCCAATGCTTGATATAAGTAGGGAAGGAAACCCAAAAGCTTACAGCACCTGGTATTCCCAGGCAGTCTCCAATCCAAGTACTAACCAGGCCCAAACCTGCTTAGCTTCCGAGATCAGACGAGATCGGGCATAGCCAGGTTGGTATGGCCGTAAGCGAAGGAGGTTGCAAAGAGAGGGCTATTTAAAGATCATCCACTATAATCGCCAGTGCATTATATAAGTAGGGAAGGAAACCCAAAAGCTTACAGCACCTGGTATTCCCAAAAGTACTAACCAGGCCTATTTGATAATTACTGAAAAAATCCAAAAGTACTAACCTGGCCCAAACCTGCTTACATTCTGAGATCGGGCATTGACTCTTTTTTTTTTTTTTTGCAAGATTATTGGACAATTAGTGAAAATTTCCAAAAGTACTAACCAGGCCTATTAGATAATTACTGAAAAAATCCAAAAGTACTAACCTGGCCCAAACCTGCTTACAATCTGAGATCGGGCATTGACTCTTTTTTTTTTTTTTTTTTTGCAAGATTATTGGACAATTAGTGAAAATTTCCAAAAGTACTAACCAGGCCTATTAGATAATTACTGAAAAAATCCAAAAGTACTAACCTGGCCCAAACCTGCTTAGATTTGGAGATCAGTTGAGATCGGGCATAGCCAGGATGGTATGGCCATAAGCGAAGGAGGCTGCAAAGAGAGGGCTATTTAAAGATCAGCCACTATAATCGCCAGTGCTTTATATAAGTAGGGAAGGAAACCCAAAATCTTACAGCACCTGGTATTCCCAGGCGGTCTCCCATCCAAGTACTAACCAGGACCAAACCTGCTTAGCTTCCGAGATCAGACGAGATCGGGCATAGCCAGGTTGGTATGGCCGTAAGCGATGGAGGCTGCAAAGAGAGGGCTATTTAAAGATCAGCCACTATAATCGCCAGTGCTTTATATAAGTAGGGAAGGAAACCCAAAAGCTTACAGCACCTGGTATTCCCAAAAGTACTAACCAGGCCTATTAGATAATTACTGAAAAAATCCAAAAGTACTAACCTGGCCCAAACCTGCTTACATTCTGAGATCGGGCATTGACTCTTTTTTTTTTTTTTGCAAGATTATTGGACAATTAGTGAAAATTTCCAAAAGTACTAACCAGGCCTATTAGATAATTACTGAAAAAATCCAAAAATACTAACCTGGCCCAAACCTGCTTAGATTTGGAGATCAGTTGAGATCGGGCATAGCCAGGATGGTATGGCCATAAGCGAAGGAGGCTGCAAAGAGAGGGCTATTTAAAGATCAGCCACTATAATCGCCAGTGCTTTATATAAGTAGGGAAGGAAACCCAAAAGCTTACAGCACCTGGTATTCACAGGCGGTCTCCCATCCAAGTACTAACCAGGGCCAAACCTGCTTAGCTTCCGAGATCAGACGTGATCGGGCATAGCCAGGTTGGTATGGCCGTAAGCGAAGGAGGCTGCAAAGAGAGGGCTATTTAAAGATCAGCCACTATAATCGCCAGTGCATTATATAAGTAGGGAAGGAAACCCAAAAGCTTACAGCACCTGGTATTCCCAAAAGTACTAACCAGGCCTATTAGATAATTACTGAAAAAATCCAAAAGTACTAACCTGGCCCAAACCTGCTTACATTCTGAGATCGGGCATTGACTCTTTTTTTTTTTTTTTGCAAGATTATTGGACAATTAGTGAAAATTTCCAAAAGTACTAACCAGGCCTATTAGATAATTACTGAAAAAATCCAAAAGTACTAACCTGGCCCAGACCTGCATAGATTTGGAGATCAGTTGAGATCAGGCATAGCCAGGATGGTATGGCCATAAGCGAAGGAGGCTGCAAAGAGAGGGCTATTTAAAGATCAGCCACTATAATCGCCAGTGCTTTATATAAGTAGGGAAGGAAACCCAAAAGCTTACATCACCTGGTATTCCCAGGCGGTCTCCCATCCAAGTACTAACCAGGCCCAAACCTGCTTAGCTTCCGAGATCAGACGAGATCGGGCATAGCCAGGTTGGTATGGCCGTAAGCGAAGGAGGCTGCAAAGAGAGGGCTATTTAAGGATCAGCCACTATAATCGCCAGTGCATTATATAAGTAGGGAAGGAAACCCAAAAGCTTACAGCACCTGGTATTCCCAAAAGTACTAACCAGGCCTATTAGATAATTACTGAAAAAATCCAAAAGTACTAACCTGGCCCAAACCTGCTTACATTCTGAGATCGGGCATTGACTCTTTTTTTTTTTTTTTTTGCAAGATTATTGGACAATTAGTAAAAATTTCCAAAAGTACTAACCAGGCCTATTAGATTATTACTGAAAAATCCAAAAGTACTAACCTGGCCCAAACCTGCTTAGATTTGGAGATCAGTTGAGATCAGGCATAGCCAGGATGGTATGGCCAAAAGCGAAGGAGGCTGCAAAGAGAGGGCTATTTAAAGATCAGCCACTATAATCGCCAGTGCTTTATATAAGTACGGAAGGAAACCCAAAAGCTTACAGCACCTGGTATTCCCAGGCGGTCTCCCATCCAAGTACTAACCAGGCCCAAACCTGCTTAGCTTCCGAGATCAGACGAGATCGGGCATAGCCAGGTTGGTATGGCCGTAAGCGAAGGAGGCTGCAAAGAGAGGGCTATTTAAAGATCAGCCACTATAATCGCCAGTGCATTATATAAGTAGGGAAGGAAACCCAAAAGCTTACAACACCTGGTATTCCCAAAAGTACTAACCAGGCCTATTAGATAATTACTGAAAAAATCCAAAAGTACTAACCTGGCCCAAACCTGCTTACATTCTGTGATCGGGCATTGACTCTTTTTTTTTTTTTTGCAAGATTATTGGACAATTAGTGAAAATGTCCTAAAGTACTAACCAGGCCTATTAGATAATTACTGAAAAAATCCAAAAGTACTAACCTGGCCCAAACCTGCTTAGATTTGGAGATCAGTTGAGATCGGGCATAGCCAGGATGGTATGGCCATAAGCGAAGGAGGTTGCAAAGAGAGGGCTATTTAAAGATCAGCCACTATAATCGCCAGTGCTTTATATAAGTAGGGAAGGAAACCCAAAAGCTTACAGCACCTGGTATTCCCAAAAGTACTAACCAGGCCTATTAGATAATTACTGAAAAAATCCAAAAGTACTAACCTGGCCCAAACCTGCTTACATTCTGAGATCGGGCATTGACTCTTTTTTTTTTTTTTTGCAAGATTATTGGACAATTAGTGAAAATTTCCAAAAGTACTAACCAGGCCTATTAGATAATTACTGAAAAAATCCAAAAATACTAACCTGGCCCAAACCTGCTTAGATTTGGAGATCAGTTGAGATCGGGCATAGCCAGGATGGTATGGCCATAAGCGAAGGAGGCTGCAAAGAGAGGGCTATTTAAAGATCAGCCACTATAATCGCCAGTGCTTTATATAAGTAGGGAAGGAAACCCAAAAGCTTACAGCACCTGGTATTCACAGGCGGTCTCCCATCCAAGTACTAACCAGGGCCAAACCTGCTTAGCTTCCGAGATCAGACGTGATCGGGCATAGCCTTTTTTTTTTTTTTTTCTTTTTTATTGAAATTCACAAATTTACAGTTCAATTTCAATTGTTCACATCAAGAAAACATAATCATGTCATTTTTAAACCTTCAGAACATAAATTTTTACCAGTTATACAAAACCTCTTTTCTATCCCCCTCTTTTATGAATTTATTACCGGTTACAAAGAAGTCCTTCACATCATCTCCCCCATATTTACAGCACATTTCAATATCTCTTGTCATTATTGCTTTGAACAAGTCTTTTATTTTGACTTTTCTCCCTTCGAAGTGTGCATAATTCCGTCTAAGTACAACTGCTAATCTAGCATGGCTTAGTACATAATTGATAAACCAAAAGTCTATTGCTGTCTTCTTCTGAAACACTCCAAATAAAAATATTTTACTCCATCCCTCCTCCAAATTCACATCATCAAAGCAATTCTTTTTTAACAGACTTTTTAAGAAAACAAAAAAATCTTTTAATTCATTACATTCCAAAAAATAATGCAAAAAAGTCTCATGGTCAGTGTTACATACATCACACATCACATTATTATCATTATTTATTTTATTTAGTACCACATTTGTATAGATTCTATTGTGTCTGATTAAGAAGTCATTATTTTCACATTCTATAGTATTGTATTTTATATCCATATTTGACCATATTTTCTTTACATCCAAGTCTTCAAACACCCTACTCCATACTTTTTCAGATGCTGGCACTTTTATTTGATCCATTATAAACAAGCCATAGACTTTCTTTACGCTAATGCTTTTTATATTATATTTTTCCCCGTCTTTCATTATGTACATCTCAGGCAAATCCTGTTGTTTTTTCTTTACACAACTCTTTTCTATAACATTCACCCATTTCGATGGTAGACTCGCTTTAATTCTTTCATATATATTGTTTACCTTTACTCTGCTCTCCATGCCATCCAACTCACACACTGAGTCATATATACAGTTATTTCTAAGAAAACCTGGAATAACTTCATAAATAATATCTTTCACTTGCCTTATTCCGGCTTCTAAGAATTTGGGCTCATACAATGTTTTATTATTGTGTTTAAATTTCTCGTTTAAAAACAAAGGCAAATTTATAAATGTGTGCACCTCTGTGCAATCATACTCTGCTTTTGGCAGGAATTGCCTCCATGCCTCCATCACCTCCCTGTATATGTCTGGCATTCCCACAGTCATTGACTGTTTAAAGCCCATATACCACCCATACTCTCCCATTCTTCCAACATCATCAATGTATTTCTTTAAGAATTCTCTCCAACCAAACTCCCATCTTCCTTCCATATATTTTTTAACAGTTTTTATTCTTATTGCCAACTTTTTTGTTTCTAAATCAATCAGCTTTAGTCCACCTTCCTGTTTCCTCGCCACCAATGTTTTTTGTGCAATTTTAACTCCCTTCCCTTCCCATATAAAATCATGTACAATTTTATTTAATTCATTCATCACCCACTCAGGCATTTCAATTACACTCATTACATATACGCATACCGACAGCATAAGATTATTAACCACAATTATTTTCCCTTTTATCCTTAATTTTCTTCCTTTCCATGCAATACAAACTGTTCTTATCTTATTTATCACTCCAGCCCATGTTATATTCCTTGCCTCCTTTGAATCTACCCCCAAATATACACCCAACACTTTCATGTACTTTTCCTCAACCCTCACACCTACATCAGCTCTTTCTACTTCTCCTATATACATTATTTCAGATTTTTCTCTATTTATTTTCGCCCCTGATGCCTTTCCATATTTTTCTACCAACTCTAGGACTTTTTCCACACTGCTTATTTCCCTTACTGTCACTGTTGTGTCATCGGCATACTGGTTAATTACACACTTCCCTCCATATGGCAACTCAATTCCTCTTATTCTCTTGTCTCTCTTAATTAATGATGCCAAAGGTTCAATGGAAAGGGCATATAATAAAGCAGATAGCGGGCAGCCTTGCCGCACTGACCTTCCCACATCAAATGTATCCGTCAATATTCCATTCACCTTTACACAGCTTCTTGCACTTCCATACAATCTCCTCACCCATCCTACCATTCTCTCCCCAAAACCAAACTTTTCTAAGACCTTAAATAAAAACTTGTGTTCGACCCTATCAAAGGCCTTGTTCCAGTCAATCCCCAACACTATCCCACCCTTCCCATCCCTCGTCATATACTCAATCACATCTCTGATTGTTCCAATCGTATCTGCTATATCTCTTCCAGGAATGCTGTAGCTTTGTGTTGGCTGAATAATGTCTCCTATTACTCTTTTCATCCTATTTGCTAAAACTTTGGTAAGTATTTTGTAGTCTGTGTTCAACAAACTAATCGGCCTATAATTTTCTAAATCTAATTTATTCCCCTTTTTAAAAACTAGTGTTATCACTCCCTCTACCATTTTACTTTGTATTATTTCTGTTCTCTCCATTCTCTTATATACTTCCACTAAAATTGGTGCTACATAATTTTTATATAATTTATACCATTCTGTCCCTATCCCATCACTTCCTGGGCTTTTCCCACTTCTTAAACCTTCTATTGCAGCTATAACCTCTTCTTCCTCTATCTCTCTATCACACCATCTCTTTTCTTCTTCTCCTAGCTCCCTCTCTACACACTTCAATACTTCCTCTATACTTGTCTCATCCACACACCCTCTCATATACAACTCACCATAAAACTCTTGCACCCTCTCCAATATCTCTACATAGTCCGTTATTATCTCTCTCTTTTTTGAATATATTTCATGGATATATGTCTTACTTTGCCTTCTTTTTTCTAAACCCAGGAAATACCCTGTGCACTTTTCTCCTTCCAGTGCATATTTCGCCTTACTTCTTAAAATTGCTCCTTTGCATTTTTCCCTCTCATATCTCTCTAACCTCATATTCACTTCTATATATTTTTCCATGCAATATCCTTCTTCATCATCTACTCTGCTGAGTTCTATCCTCACTTGTTCTCTGAGCTCCCTTTCCTCTTTCATCATCCTCTCTTTTCTTTTCTTGCTATACTTTATGCTTAAAGCTTTAATTTTATTTTTTACCTCCTCCCATATCTTACCAATGTCATTATTGAATTCATCTTCCTCCCAGCATTCCTTCAACCACTGATTTTCCTGAAGTAGTAACACTTTCATCTGTTGTCTATACTCCTCTTCTTCAATATACCCTGCATTTAGTATCCACAACCCTCCACCCACCTCTCTCCTTCCGACTTTGATTCTAAATCTAACCCCATCATGATCACTAAAGTTATTCCTCTGATGTCTTATTTCATCAATATAGATTATGGTATCTCCCTGCACAATCACTAGATCAATCCTACTCTGTTTTAATATCCCTTCTCTCATCTGTCTCCTTGTGAACTCTCTCTTCTCTGGATTCTCATGTCTCCATACATCTAGTAATCCCTTATCTCTCATTACTTCCATTAACATTAATCTTGATTTTTCCCACCTGAAACTCCCTCCTTTCCCAACATCCAATCTACTACATATAATGTTAAAATCGCCTACTATTATGCACCTTCCAACAATTAGATCCTTTAGTTCTTCAATACAACACCTCTTATCATTTTCCACATTCGGAACATATATATTAATTAATCTGAATTCAATACCTTTGAATTTAAATTCTATAACTAAAATTCTCCCTACCTGGTCTCTGTACACCTGCCTTACATTTTCAATCCTATCTTTTTTAATCATTATTGCTACACCCCTTGCATTTCTTGCACCATTATTAAAGTATATATCTCCCTTCCATACATCCTTTACTTCTCTCACTTTTCCATCATCCCAATTCGTTTCTTGAATACAAATTATATCACTCCTATATGTAAATTTTAACTCCTTCAACTTGTTAATATTCCTTAACCCATTTGCATTTACTGAAGTAACAGAAACCATGCCAGCAACCCAAAGAAAAATATATTACTTTTTAAACCAAAACATCTAATACCATTTCAGAATTCACGTACCAGAGCGTTGTTCTTTTATCAGTTCAATTCTGTCCTTGTCTCTCTCCGCCTTTCTTTTGACAGTCAGTTTTTGTAGTGTTGTCTGCATTCTTTGAGGAATCTTACTTTCCTTCTTTTGAGGTACTGCTTGTTGCTCTACCTTTTTCTCTTTTTTAGTTCCCACTAGCTTTATATCCTCTTCATACTCTTCCTCCTCTTCATCTTCTTCATCCTGCTTCTCCTCCTCTTCTTCCTTCTCCTCCATCCTTTCCTCATCATCGGCCTCCTCACCAGCTGTTCCAGCTCTCTGTCCCCTTCCAGCTCCATCCTGTCCATTACCGCTTTCTCCTCCATCTTTTGTAACTTCCATGTCATCCTCGCTCACTGTGCTTTGCTTCTCTGTTTGATCGTCCTCCCTCCTCTCATCGTCTTCACTTTGTTCACCCTCCTCCTCTATCACTCTCTCTGTTTGCTCTCCACACTCCCTTGCATAGTGGCCTACCTTGCCACATGAAAAACACTTAAACTCTGGGCATTCTCGAAACAAATGCCCTGTTTTAATGCACAACCTGCATACACGCACCTGCCTGTCATGTATAACACGAAAGTACTCTGTGCCTCTTAATGTTTCAAACCTGGTTGAATATGGGAGTGAGCGAACTTCATCAGTGAACCGGACTTTTAAGAATCTCGTTCCATCTAAAATGTCAGTTCCTGGCCATACCCGGCGCTTAATGGCAGACAATGGTTTAACTCCCCATTCTTCCAGTTTTGCAAAAATCTTCTGATCTTCCAAATAAACTGGCAGGTTAATAAATGACACTACCATTTCATTGTTCACTATGTCTCTGGCATGCACCATTGCTCCTTTTACTCTAACACCGTCCATCAGTTTACTCTTTGCCATATCATCCTTCATTGTAAGTTCGTATGACCTTTCTCCTCTCACTCTGCATCCCACCACTTCTCCACACTCCTTCTTTACACCTCTTAATAAGTCCATCATAGAGATTTTTTCTGTTCCTGCCACTTCAACTTCCACAGTCAACTCTTTGGAATATTTCTCATGGTGTTCTCCACATACCTCTTTTCTGATATTCCTCCTTTCATCGCTTGCATGCATGGAAGTTTGATGTCCTTTTCCGCTGTCATTATCCATGCTTTGTCCATTGTTTGCTTGTCCGGCTTTCATTTTGAGTTCTTTGTTTGCTGCCATGCTTTCTATTTCCATCACAAAAATAAAACTGTATTTGATGGTCCCCCAAACAGCAAAGGCTGCTGGGGGAACACTGTAGACACAAAATAAACTTTAACTTTTGAAGACAGGGGTTATTTCAAAAAATAAAAACGAATTTAAATACTGTTTTAGATGTAAAGTTTCTCTGTTTGCTCTTTCACCAAGTCACTTCCTGGACTGTACCACTATCAGGCATAGCCAGGCTGGTATGGCCGTAAGCGAAGGAGGCTGCAAAGAGAGGGCTATTTAAAGATCAGCCACTATAATCGCCAGTGCATTATATAAGTAGGGAAGGAAACCCAAAAGCTTACAGCACCTGGTATTCCCAAAAGTACTAACCAGGCCTATTAGATAATTACTGAAAAAATCCAAAAGTACTAACCTGGCCCAAACCTGCTTACATTCTGAGATCGGGCATTGACTCTTTTTTTTTTTTTTTGCAAGATTATTGGACAATTAGTGAAAATTTCCAAAAGTACTAACCAGGCCTATTAGATAATTACTGAAAAAATCCAAAAGTACTAACCTGGCCCAGACCTGCATAGATTTGGAGATCAGTTGAGATCAGGCATAGCCAGGATGGTATGGCCATAAGCGAAGGAGGCTGCAAAGAGAGGGCTATTTAAAGATCAGCCACTATAATCGCCAGTGCTTTATATAAGTAGGGAAGGAAACCCAAAAGCTTACATCACCTGGTATTCCCAGGCGGTCTCCCATCCAAGTACTAACCAGGCCCAAACCTGCTTAGCTTCCGAGATCAGACGAGATCGGGCATAGCCAGGTTGGTATGGCCGTAAGCGAAGGAGGCTGCAAAGAGAGGGCTATTTAAAGATCAGCCACTATAATCGCCAGTGCATTATATAAGTAGGGAAGGAAACCCAAAAGCTTACAGCACCTGGTATTCCCAAAAGTACTAACCAGGCCTATTAGATAATTACTGAAAAAATCCAAAAGTACTAACCTGGCCCAAACCTGCTTACATTCTGAGATCGGGCATTGACTCTTTTTTTTTTTTTTTTTTTGCAAGATTATTGGACAATTAATGAAAATTTCCAAAAGTACTAACCAGGCCTATTAGATTATTACTGAAAAATCCAAAAGTACTAACCTGGCCCAAACCTGCTTAGATTTGGAGATCAGTTGAGATCAGGCATAGCCAGGATGGTATGGCCAAAAGCGAAGGAGGCTGCAAAGAGAGGGCTATTTAAAGATCAGCCACTATAATCGCCAGTGCTTTATATAAGTACGGAAGGAAACCCAAAAGCTTACAGCACCTGGTATTCCCAGGCGGTCTCCCATCCAAGTACTAACCAGGCCCAAACCTGCTTAGCTTCCGAGATCAGACGAGATCGGGCATAGCCAGGTTGGTATGGCCGTAAGCGAAGGAGGCTGCAAAGAGAGGGCTATTTAAAGATCAGCCACTATAATCGCCAGTGCATTATATAAGTAGGGAAGGAAACCCAAAAGCTTACAGCACCTGGTATTCCCAAAAGTACTAACCAGGCCTATTAGATAATTACTGAAAAAATCCAAAAGTACTAACCTGGCCCAAACCTGCTTACATTCTGTGATCGGGCATTGACTCTTTTTTTTTTTTTTTGCAAGATTATTGGACAATTAGTGAAAATGTCCTAAAGTACTAACCAGGCCTATTAGATAATTACTGAAAAAATCCAAAAGTACTAACCTGGCCCAAACCTGCTTAGATTTGGAGATCAGTTGAGATCGGGCATAGCCAGGATGGTATGGCCATAAGCGAAGGAGGTTGCAAAGAGAGGGCTATTTAAAGATCAGCCACTATAATCGCCAGTGCTTTATATAAGTAGGGAAGGAAACCCAAAAGCTTACAGCACCTGGTATTCCCAGGCGGTCTCCCATCCAAGTACTAACCAGGCCCAAACCTGCTTAGCTTCCGAGATCAGACGAGATCGGGCATAGCCAGGTTGGTATGGCCGTAAGCGAAGGAGGCTGCAAAGAGAGGGCTATTTAAAGATCAGCCACTATAATCGCCAGTGCATTATATAAGTAGGGAAGGAAACCCAAAAGCTTACAGCACCTGGTATTCCCAAAAGTACTAACCAGGCCTATTAGATAATTACTGAAAAAATCCAAAAGTACTAACCTGGCCCAAACCTGCTTACATTCTGAGATCGGGCATTGACTCTTTTTTTTTTTTTTTGGAAGATTATTGGACAATTAGTGAAAATTTCCAAAAGTACTAACCAGGCCTATTAGATAATTACTGAAAAAATCCAAAAGTACTAACCTGGCCCAAACCTGCTTACATTCTGAGATCGGGCATTGACTCTTTTTTTTTTTTTTGCAAGATTATTGGACAATTAGTGAAAATTTCCAAAAGTACTAACCAGGCCTATTAGATAATTACTGAAAAAATCCAAAAGTACTAACCTGGCCCAAACCTGCTTAGATTTGGAGATCAGTTGAGATCGGGCATAGCCAGGATGGTATGGCCATAAGCGAAGGAGGCTGCAAAGAGAGGGCTATTTAAAGATCAGCCACTATAATCGCCAGTGCTTTATATAAGTAGGGAAGGAAACCCAAAAGCTTACAGCACCTGGTATTCCCAGGCGGTCTCCCATCCAAGTACTAACCAGGGCCAAACCTGCTTAGTTTCCGAGATCAGACGAGATCGGGCATAGCCAGGTTGGTATGGCCGTAAGCGAAGGAGGCTGCAAAGAGAGGGCTATTTAAAGATCAGCCACTATAATCGCCAGTGCATTATATAAGTAGGGAAGGAAACCCAAAAGCTTACAGCACCTGGTATTCCCAAAAGTACTAACCAAGCCTATTAGATAATTACTGAAAAAATCCAAAAGTACTAACCTGGCCCAAACCTGCTTACATTCTGAGATCAGGCATTGACTCTTTTTTTTTTTTTTGCAAGATTATTGGACAATTAGTGAGAATTTCCAAAAGTACTAACCAGGCCTATTATATGATTACTGAAAAAATCAAAAAGTACTAACCTGGCCCAAACCTGCTTACATTCTGAGATCGGGCATTGACTCTCTTTTTTTTTTTTTTTTTTTTTTTTTCAAGATTATTGGACAATTAGTGAAAATTTCCTAAAGTACTAACCAGGCCTATTAGATAATTACTGAAAAAATCCAAAAGTACTAACCTGGCCCAAACCTGCTTAGATTTGGAGATCAGTTGAGATCGGGCATAGCCAGGATGGTATGGCCAGAAGCGAAGGAGGCTGCAAAGAGAGGGCTATTTAAAGATCAGCCACTATAATCGCCAGTGCTTTATATAAGTAGGGAAGGAAACCAAAAGCTTACAGCACCTGGTATTCCCAGGCGGTCTCCCATCCAAGTACTAACCAGGCCCAAACCTGCTTAGCTTCCGAGATCAGACGAGATCGGGCATAGCTTTTTTTTTTTTTTTTTTTTTTTTTTTTTTTATTTAGTAAGCATAAATTTTACATTCAATCAAATAAACATTAGAAAAAACTAAAAAACATCCTTTTCAGGCATTGCAATATGCATTTGCCCAAGAATCCACACAACATCTTTTGTAAATATTTTGTAAAAATTTCCCACCTTGTTTTCAAATATAAAATAATTATACAACGTTTGAACATAGTCTCCCACCATCCCTTTAAACAGTAACCACAAATTTAAAATAAAGTCCCTGTTTTTAGCCACATTTCTTCTTTTCCAAATTGCCTTTTTTGCCAAAATTAATAATAAATTAATTAGTTTCTTATTTGCATTATTCTCGTTCATTCCTAACATAAAATTCATCTCCCAGTTCAAATCCCCCTTATTATCCCTCAAAGCATTAATTGTCTCTTTTAGTTCTTTAAAAAAAGGGGTCAGTTTTTCACAATATAAAAACAAGTGTAAAATACCTTCATCAGCATTTTTACATACTTTGCACTGTGCATTTGTTTCTTTTAGCATTGCACACAATCGCATTTCAGTAAAAACCACATTGTGTCTTATAAAATAATCCAAACATTCTAGTTCCACATCCAAACATTGCCATTTTAGGATCTTCCAAATATCTTTCTCTTTGACTTCATTAAAATGCCTCATCCAAAATACATTAGCAATAGGTTTTTTAAAAACAGAATTTCTAAAAAAACAGTAAAACATTCCAACAGTTCCCAAATTTAAGTCAAACCACTTATCTTTCCATTTGAAAAACACATCCATTTTGTTTTCGCTTCTCCCCCCTTTGCTTATTTCATCCAGCCATTGCCTTGGGATTGCCTTTTTTACATCCTCATATTGTCTTCTTAAACCTGACATATTAAAATCCTCCTTCTCCTCTTCCATAGCATCTATAATGACCTGCAATGGTAAAAATCCCTCTTTATATTCCCATAAAACATCTCGTATTTTTAAAATTCCCACCTTCATCCATTTTTTAAAATAGATATCCTGCTCTTGTAGCTTTATCTTTCCATTCAGAAACAGAGGTTGATTTAAAACAACTTCCCTCCCCCTCGGATTAAAATCAACCTCTGTTAAAAAAAGTCTCCAAGCACTTAAAACTTCCTGATAAAATCCTGGTATACCCTCTAGCATCCAATTTTTGAGTTTCATCCATAAAATATTATCCCCCAATTTAAAATTCCCACATTTATTTAGATAAAAACCCATCATTTTTTTCCATTCAGCTTTGTTTGTCCTATCCAGATATTTTTTAACAACTTTCACCCTCATACTTTTCATTTTTTGTTCCACATCCACTAAACCCATCCCTCCCTCATCCAGCTGCCCTATTAATGTAAAATAAGCAATCCTTGGAGGCTTTTTATCCCATAAAAACTCTAAAACACATTTCTTTATCCTTTTTAAAACCCAGTTTGGCAATGGCATCACATGTAAAACATACCACATTTTAGACAACATTAACAAATTCACAATTAATATTTTCCCCCTCAAACTTAAAAACATGTTCCTCCAAAAAATCAACCTTCTCTCCATTCCACCTACTATCCCTTCCCACATATTATCTACTGCCACTTTTTCATTCTTTGCTAACACCACCCCTAAAATCTTTATTTCCTGTACCTCCATGAACTTAAACACCCCTGCTAAATCCACCACCCCTCCAAATTTCATATACACAGTTTTTTCTTCATTGATTTTTGCACCCGTCCCATCACAATAGTATTTAATTTTTTCCATAACCTTTTTAACGCTTTCCATATTTTCCACCACAATTGTTGTATCATCTGCGTATTGAAAGATTTTCTTAAATTCCCCTTCCTCTTCCATTTTTATTCCTTTTATTCCTTCCTCCTTATTTATTAAAAGTCCTAAAGGTTCTGCCACCAAAGAATAAAGCTGTGCTGATAACGGACACCCCTGCCTTATAGACCTTAAAACTTTAAAAGGTTGACTTAAAAATCCATTACATTTTACTTTCGTTAAGATATCCTTGTATAAAATTGCAATCCATTTAATAAAATTTTCCCCAAAACCGAACTTCTTTAAAACAGAAAATAAGAATTTATGCTCCACTCTATCAAATGCTTTTTCAAAATCCAACCTTATAACATATGCTTTCTTTTCCTTTTCTTTTATATAACCTATTATGTCTCTTATGCTACTTGTAATGTCTGCTATGTCCCTCCCTTTTACACCATATGCTTGATTAGTTTCAATTATACTTGGCATTACATTCTTCAATCTGTTAGCTAAAACTTTAGCTAAAATCTTAAAATCAGTATTTAGCATTGTGATGGGTCTAAAATTCTTCAAATTTGTTTTATCACCTTGTTTCTTATAAATTATTTTCATTAAACCTAACCCCATTCTTGGATTGACTCCTTCTTTCCTAAAAATATCATCATAAATCCCCTTTAAAATCACACTGAGTTTTTCTTTAAAAACTTTGTAAAATTCACTTCCAATACCATCTATTCCTGGACTCTTTTTTACTCTTAGGGAGTTTATAGCTTGTATAATTTCTTCCATTTCTATCTCCTTTTCACAGTCTATTTTATCTTCTTCTCCAACTTTCCTAGTTATTCTTTGCAACAAAACATTTCCCTTCTCCTCCTCCACCCCTTCTGATTTAAAAAGCTTTTCATAAAAAGTCTCTATTTCTTTTAAAATCTCTCCTGTATTAAAAACCGACTGGCCATCTCTGTTTTTAAGCTCTTTGATCATTTCAGCTTTTCCCCTACTTTTTTCGAGATTAAAAAAGAATCTGTTACATTTTTCCCCCTCTATTGTGTATTTAGCTTTACTTCTCAACATCGCTCCCTGGCATTTGTCTTCCTCCATTTTTTTAAGCTTCTCCTCCATTTCAAACACTTTTTGCACATTTACTTCATTTTTGTTTAACTCTTCTTTTAACGTTCTTCTTATTTCTTTTTCCTTTGTCCTTTTCACCCTTTGCAGTATATTACAGAAATTAATTGAATATTTCTTTATTTCAAATTTCACATTTTCCCACCATTGTCTTTTATCTTCTAAATACATTGCATCTTTTTTTTCCTCATCTAATAAATTCTCTATCCCATTTTTAAAACTTTCATGATTTAAGATTTCTGTATTTAAAATCCATACCCCAGGCCCTTTCGTTTCCCTTTTAAAATCCATCCTCATTAAAACCATTTTATGATCACTTAAAGTTGTTTCTTTATAAAGTACATCATCAATAAAACAATCCAAATTTCTTGTGCTCAGAAAATAATCTATCCTAGTTTGGCACATAAAATTCCCAACTAACTGTTTTCTGGAATATTCTCTCTTTTTTCCATTTCTTTCTCTCCAAACATCAATCATATTTTTTTCTTCCATCAATAATTTAAGTTCCTTCCTTCCACCGTCCGTCCTAAAAACCATCCCATTAGCCATGTCTATTTTGCTAAAAACAGTATTAAAATCCCCTGCAACCACCACCCTTTTCCATTTCTCTATTATGTCTCTTAAAACATTAAAATACATTTTCTTATCCTTTTCCTCATTTGGTGCATGTATATTTACTACAATAAATTTTTCATCCTCAAAATCAATTTCTACTGCAATACATTTCCCTTTTTTATCATCATAGATTTGTTTTGTCATAGTAGCTTTCCCTTTTTTAATCAAAATAGCCACTCCTCCTCCCAAACTTTTCTCCCCGTTACTAAAAAATATTTCCCCATCCCACCTTCTTTTAAAATCTTCCATTACATTTCCTTTCCAGTTAGTTTCTTGCAATAAAATCATATCATCATTTTTACACAACTCTTTCATCTTTTCAAATTTCAAAACATTCAATAATCCTCTTGCATTAAAGGACACAATTCTCAACACCATAAAGTAAAACAAAAACGATAAAATACCCATCTTATTAGTCCATATCTTCTCCCTCTTCTAAAAGTCCACCACTGTCCTGATTTTCTGTAAACACTTCCTTCACCACTCTTTTCCTTGCTTTTTCAATATTTGGTGTTACCTTTTTCACTCTTCTTCTTTTGTTCGATGCCCCCGTGCTCCCACCATCCGTGATGTTTCCACTCTCAATGTCTAGCTCCCCTTCTTCGTTGACTGCTTCCTGCTCCTCCACTTTGTCTAGTATATTCTGTATACTCGCCGTTATCTGCATTGGTGTCCATGTCTCTTCCTCTTCCTGTGTTGATGTTGTTAATTCATGTCCATTTCCTATGTTCTTTTCCTTGGATTTTTCTGCGTCCTCCTGTTGCTCCTCCTCATTATCATTCTCATGCATTTGCCCGCTCACTTGATCCTCTTCCTGTTGCTCATTGTCCATCCAACATTCACATTTGTCCAATGTCATTTTACAGTCTGGGCACCTTATCGCAGTACAGTCTCTTGCGAAATGGCCTCTTTCCTCGCATTTGTGACATTTGAAGTCCGGACAGTCCTTCATTATATGGTCAGGGCTCATACACAGTCTACAGGTCTTCACCTGCTTACTGTGTATCACCCTAAAGTATTGAGGGCCTCCCTCGGTCTCCATCCTTGTGCTGTATGGTAAAGAAGCCACTTCCTTTGGAAAACGCACTCTTAAGAACCTCGTTCCATCTTCTATATGGGTGCCCGAGTAGAATCTCCTCCTTATTTGAGAAATGGGTGTTACTCCCCATCCTTCAAGCTTATTTAAAATCTCATGGTCATTCATGTATGCAGGCAAATGCATGAACGAGACAACAAAGTCTCTGTTGTGTAACTTTTTGATTTCACAAATTTTACCTTTAATGGTTAGTCCATCAACCAGTTTCTCAGTGTCCTCTTCATGCTCCAATGTAATCTCATATTCCCTCATCTGCTTAGGTCGTATTGCTAAAATTCTTGTTACTTCAATCTTTTCTGTTAGTGCTTTTATAATATCCTCTGCTCTCCCGTCTTGTACCTCCGACAAATCCACCACCACAGTCGCTTCTTTTGTGTAAATCCTCTTATCAGTTATTTCATTGTAATCCTTTTCTCTTTGTCGATAACCCAGTCCATTTTCTGCTTGCCTCCGTGTTCCTCGTGTCAAATCCATGTCAGTTGCCATTAATCTATCCATTTTACATAAAACAAACCCCGACAGATCCCTCCCAAACAGCAGAGCTGTTGGGAGGACACAAATAAAACAAAAATAACAAAATACTACAAACAAAAACACTTATTTTAACCAAACCAAAATAACAAAACACAAAAAGTTTGGGTGAGCCTCCCTCACCCCTCTCTGGCACAATCACTTCCTGTTTGCTCACTAGTGCCTCTAGTGTGCTCAGGCTGGTATGGCCGTAAGCGAAGGAGGCTGCAAAGAGAGGGCTATTTAAAGATCAGCCACTATAATCGCCAGTGCATTATATAAGTAGGGAAGAAAACCTAAAAGCTTACAGCACCTGGTATTCCCAAAAGTACTAACCAGGCCTTTTAGATAATTACTGAAAAAATCCAAAAGTACTAACCTGGCCCAAACCTGCTTACATTCTGAGATCGGGCATTGACTCTTTTTTTTTTTTTTTTCAAGATTAATGGACAATTAGTGAAAATTTCCTAAAGTACTAACCAGGCCTATTAGATAATTACTGAAAAAATCCAAAAGTACTAACCTGGCCCAAACCTGCTTAGATTTGGAGATCAGTTGAGATCGGGCATAGACAGGATGGTATGGCCATAAGCGAAGGAGGCTGCAAAGAGAGGGCTATTTAAAGATCAGCCACTATAATCGCCAATGCTTGATATAAGTAGGGAAGGAAACCCAAAAGCTTACAGCACCTGGTATTCCCAGGCAGTCTCCAATCCAAGTACTAACCAGGCCCAAACCTGCTTAGCTTCCGAGATCAGACGAGATCGGGCATAGCCAGGTTGGTATGGCCGTAAGCGAAGGAGGTTGCAAAGAGAGGGCTATTTAAAGATCATCCACTATAATCGCCAGTGCATTATATAAGTAGGGAAGGAAGCCCAAAAGCTTACAGCACCTGGTATTCCCAAAAGTACTAACCAGGCCTATTTGATAATTACTGAAAAAATCCAAAAGTACTAACCTGGCCCAAACCTGCTTACATTCTGAGATCGGGCATTGACTCTTTTTTTTTTTTTTTGCAAGATTATTGGACAATTAGTGAAAATTTCCAAAAGTACTAACCAGGCCTATTAGATTATTACTGAAAAATCCAAAAGTACTAACCTGGCCCAAACCTGCTTAGATTTGGAGATCAGTTGAGATCAGGCATAGCCAGGATGGTATGGCCAAAAGCGAAGGAGGCTGCAAAGAGAGGGCTATTTAAAGATCAGCCACTATAATCGCCAGTGCTTTATATAAGTAGGGAAGGAAACCCAAAATCTTACAGCACCTGGTATTCCCAGGCGGTCTCCCATCCAAGTACTAACCAGGACCAAACCTGCTTAGCTTCCGAGATCAGACGAGATCGGGCATAGCCAGGTTGGTATGGCCGTAAGCGATGGAGGCTGCAAAGAGAGGGCTATTTAAAGATCAGCCACTATAATCGCCAGTGCTTTATATAAGTAGGGAAGGAAACCCAAAATCTTACAGCACCTGGTATTCCCAGGCGGTCTCCCATCCAAGTACTAACCAGGACCAAACCTGCTTAGCTTCCGAGATCAGACGAGATCGGGCATAGCCAGGTTGGTATGGCCGTAAGCGATGGAGGCTGCAAAGAGAGGGCTATTTAAAGATCAGCCACTATAATCGCCAGTGCTTTATATAAGTAGGGAAGGAAACCCAAAAGCTTACAGCACCTGGTATTCCCAAAAGTACTAACCAGGCCTATTAGATAATTACTGAAAAAATCCAAAAGTACTAACCTGGCCCAAACCTGCTTACATTCTGAGATCGGGCATTGACTCTTTTTTTTTTTTTTGCAAGATTATTGGACAATTAGTGAAAATTTCCAAAAGTACTAACCAGGCCTATTAGATAATTACTGAAAAAATCCAAAAATACTAACCTGGCCCAAACCTGCTTAGATTTGGAGATCAGTTGAGATCGGGCATAGCCAGGATGGTATGGCCATAAGCGAAGGAGGCTGCAAAGAGAGGGCTATTTAAAGATCAGCCACTATAATCGCCAGTGCTTTATATAAGTAGGGAAGGAAACCCAAAAGCTTACAGCACCTGGTATTCACAGGCGGTCTCCCATCCAAGTACTAACCAGGGCCAAACCTGCTTAGCTTCCAAGATCAGACGTGATCGGGCATAGCCAGGTTGGTATGGCCGTAAGCGAAGGAGGCTGCAAAGAGAGGGCTATTTAAAGATCAGCCACTATAATCGCCAGTGCATTATATAAGTAGGGAAGGAAACCCAAAAGCTTACAGCACCTGGTATTCCCAAAAGTACTAACCAGGCCTATTAGATAATTACTGAAAAAATCCAAAAGTACTAACCTGGCCCAAACCTGCTTACATTCTGAGATCGGGCATTGACTCTTTTTTTTTTTTTTTTTTGCAAGATTATTGGACAATTAGTGAAAATTTCCAAAAGTACTAACCAGGCCTATTAGATTATTACTGAAAAATCCAAAAGTACTAACCTGGCCCAAACCTGCTTAGATTTGGAGATCAGTTGAGATCAGGCATAGCCAGGATGGTATGGCCAAAAGCGAAGGAGGCTGCAAAGAGAGGGCTATTTAAAGATCAGCCACTATAATCGCCAGTGCTTTATATAAGTACGGAAGGAAACCCAAAAGCTTACAGCACCTGGTATTCCCAGGCGGTCTCCCATCCAAGTACTAACCAGGCCCAAACCTGCTTAGCTTCCGAGATCAGACGAGATCGGGCATAGCCAGGTTGGTATGGCCGTAAGCGAAGGAGGCTGCAAAGAGAGGGCTATTTAAAGATCAGCCACTATAATCGCCAGTGCATTATATAAGTAGGGAAGGAAACCCAAAAGCTTACAACACCTGGTATTCCCAAAAGTACTAACCAGGCCTATTAGATAATTACTGAAAAAATCCAAAAGTACTAACCTGGCCCAAACCTGCTTACATTCTGTGATCGGGCATTGACTCTTTTTTTTTTTTTTGCAAGATTATTGGACAATTAGTGAAAATGTCCTAAAGTACTAACCAGGCCTATTAGATAATTACTGAAAAAATCCAAAAGTACTAACCTGGCCCAAACCTGCTTAGATTTGGAGATCAGTTGAGATCGGGCATAGCCAGGATGGTATGGCCATAAGCGAAGGAGGTTGCAAAGAGAGGGCTATTTAAAGATCAGCCACTATAATCGCCAGTGCTTTATATAAGTAGGGAAGGAAACCCAAAAGCTTACAGCACCTGGTATTCCCAAAAGTACTAACCAGGCCTATTAGATAATTACTGAAAAAATCCAAAAGTACTAACCTGGCCCAAACCTGCTTACATTCTGAGATCGGGCATTGACTCTTTTTTTTTTTTTTGCAAGATTATTGGACAATTAGTGAAAATTTCCAAAAGTACTAACCAGGCCTATTAGATAATTACTGAAAAAATCCAAAAATACTAACCTGGCCCAAACCTGCTTAGATTTGGAGATCAGTTGAGATCGGGCATAGCCAGGATGGTATGGCCATAAGCGAAGGAGGCTGCAAAGAGAGGGCTATTTAAAGATCAGCCACTATAATCGCCAGTGCTTTATATAAGTAGGGAAGGAAACCCAAAAGCTTACAGCACCTGGTATTCACAGGCGGTCTCCCATCCAAGTACTAACCAGGGCCAAACCTGCTTAGCTTCCGAGATCAGACGTGATCGGGCATAGCCAGGTTGGTATGGCCGTAAGCAAAGGAGGCTGCAAAGAGAGGGCTATTTAAAGATCAGCCACTATAATCGCCAGTGCATTATATAAGTAGGGAAGGAAACCCAAAAGCTTACAGCACCTGGTATTCCCAAAAGTACTAACCAGGCCTATTAGATAATTACTGAAAAAATCCAAAAGTACTAACCTGGCCCAAACCTGCTTACATTCTGAGATCGGGCATTGACTCTTTTTTTTTTTTTTTGCAAGATTATTGGACAATTAGTGAAAATTTCCAAAAGTACTAACCAGGCCTATTAGATAATTACTGAAAAAATCCAAAAGTACTAACCTGGCCCAGACCTGCATAGATTTGGAGATCAGTTGAGATCAGGCATAGCCAGGATGGTATGGCCATAAGCGAAGGAGGCTGCAAAGAGAGGGCTATTTAAAGATCAGCCACTATAATCGCCAGTGCTTTATATAAGTAGGGAAGGAAACCCAAAAGCTTACATCACCTGGTATTCCCAGGCGGTCTCCCATCCAAGTACTAACCAGGCCCAAACCTGCTTAGCTTCCGAGATCAGACGAGATCGGGCATAGCCAGGTTGGTATGGCCGTAAGCGAAGGAGGCTGCAAAGAGAGGGCTATTTAAAGATCAGCCACTATAATCGCCAGTGCATTATATAAGTAGGGAAGGAAACCCAAAAGCTTACAGCACCTGGTATTCCCAAAAGTACTAACCAGGCCTATTAGATAATTACTGAAAAAATCCAAAAGTACTAACCTGGCCCAAACCTGCTTACATTCTGAGATCGGGCATTGACTCTTTTTTTTTTTTTTTTTTTTTTTGCAAGATTATTGGACAATTAGTGAAAATTTCCAAAAGTACTAACCAGGCCTATTAGATTATTACTGAAAAATCCAAAAGTACTAACCTGGCCCAAACCTGCTTAGATTTGGAGATCAGTTGAGATCAGGCATAGCCAGGATGGTATGGCCAAAAGCGAAGGAGGCTGCAAAGAGAGGGCTATTTAAAGATCAGCCACTATAATCGCCAGTGCTTTATATAAGTACGGAAGGAAACCCAAAAGCTTACAGCACCTGGTATTCCCAGGCGGTCTCCCATCCAAGTACTAACCAGGCCCAAACCTGCTTAGCTTCCGAGATCAGACGAGATCGGGCATAGCCAGGTTGGTATGGCCGTAAGCGAAGGAGGCTGCAAAGAGAGGGCTATTTAAAGATCAGCCACTATAATCGCCAGTGCATTATATAAGTAGGGAAGGAAACCCAAAAGCTTACAGCACCTGGTATTCCCAAAAGTACTAACCAGGCCTATTAGATAATTACTGAAAAAATCCAAAAGTACTAACCTGGCCCAAACCTGCTTACATTCTGTGATCGGGCATTGACTCTTTTTTTTTTTTTTTGCAAGATTATTGGACAATTAGTGAAAATGTCCTAAAGTACTAACCAGGCCTATTAGATAATTACTGAAAAAATCCAAAAGTACTAACCTGGCCCAAACCTGCTTAGATTTGGAGATCAGTTGAGATCGGGCATAGCCAGGATGGTATGGCCATAAGCGAAGGAGGTTGCAAAGAGAGGGCTATTTAAAGATCAGCCACTATAATCGCCAGTGCTTTATATAAGTAGGGAAGGAAACCCAAAAGCTTACAGCACCTGGTATTCCCAGGCGGTCTCCCATCCAAGTACTAACCATGCCCAAACCTGCTTAGCTTCCGAGATCAGACGAGATCGGGCATAGCCAGGTTGGTATGGCCGTAAGCGAAGGAGGCTGCAAAGAGAGGGCTATTTAAAGATCAGCCACTATAATCGCCAGTGCTTTATATAAGTACGGAAGGAAACCCAAAAGCTTACAGCACCTGGTATTCCCAGGCGGTCTCCCATCCAAGTACTAACCAGGCCCAAACCTGCTTAGCTTCCGAGATCAGACGAGATCGGGCATAGCCAGGTTGGTATGGCCGTAAGCGAAGGAGGCTGCAAAGAGAGGGCTATTTAAAGATCAGCCACTATAATCGCCAGTGCATTATATAAGTAGGGAAGGAAACCCAAAAGCTTACAACACCTGGTATTCCCAAAAGTACTAACCAGGCCTATTAGATAATTACTGAAAAAATCCAAAAGTACTAACCTGGCCCAAACCTGCTTACATTCTGTGATCGGGCATTGACTCTTTTTTTTTTTTTTGCAAGATTATTGGACAATTAGTGAAAATGTCCTAAAGTACTAACCAGGCCTATTAGATAATTACTGAAAAAATCCAAAAGTACTAACCTGGCCCAAACCTGCTTAGATTTGGAGATCAGTTGAGATCGGGCATAGCCAGGATGGTATGGCCATAAGCGAAGGAGGTTGCAAAGAGAGGGCTATTTAAAGATCAGCCACTATAATCGCCAGTGCTTTATATAAGTAGGGAAGGAAACCCAAAAGCTTACAGCACCTGGTATTCCCAAAAGTACTAACCAGGCCTATTAGATAATTACTGAAAAAATCCAAAAGTACTAACCTGGCCCAAACCTGCTTACATTCTGAGATCGGGCATTGACTCTTTTTTTTTTTTTTGCAAGATTATTGGACAATTAGTGAAAATTTCCAAAAGTACTAACCAGGCCTATTAGATAATTACTGAAAAAATCCAAAAATACTAACCTGGCCCAAACCTGCTTAGATTTGGAGATCAGTTGAGATCGGGCATAGCCAGGATGGTATGGCCATAAGCGAAGGAGGCTGCAAAGAGAGGGCTATTTAAAGATCAGCCACTATAATCGCCAGTGCTTTATATAAGTAGGGAAGGAAACCCAAAAGCTTACAGCACCTGGTATTCACAGGCGGTCTCCCATCCAAGTACTAACCAGGGCCAAACCTGCTTAGCTTCCGAGATCAGACGTGATCGGGCATAGCCAGGTTGGTATGGCCGTAAGCAAAGGAGGCTGCAAAGAGAGGGCTATTTAAAGATCAGCCACTATAATCGCCAGTGCATTATATAAGTAGGGAAGGAAACCCAAAAGCTTACAGCACCTGGTATTCCCAAAAGTACTAACCAGGCCTATTAGATAATTACTGAAAAAATCCAAAAGTACTAACCTGGCCCAAACCTGCTTACATTCTGAGATCGGGCATTGACTCTTTTTTTTTTTTTTTGCAAGATTATTGGACAATTAGTGAAAATTTCCAAAAGTACTAACCAGGCCTATTAGATAATTACTGAAAAAATCCAAAAGTACTAACCTGGCCCAGACCTGCATAGATTTGGAGATCAGTTGAGATCAGGCATAGCCAGGATGGTATGGCCATAAGCGAAGGAGGCTGCAAAGAGAGGGCTATTTAAAGATCAGCCACTATAATCGCCAGTGCTTTATATAAGTAGGGAAGGAAACCCAAAAGCTTACATCACCTGGTATTCCCAGGCGGTCTCCCATCCAAGTACTAACCAGGCCCAAACCTGCTTAGCTTCCGAGATCAGACGAGATCGGGCATAGCCAGGTTGGTATGGCCGTAAGCGAAGGAGGCTGCAAAGAGAGGGCTATTTAAAGATCAGCCACTATAATCGCCAGTGCATTATATAAGTAGGGAAGGAAACCCAAAAGCTTACAGCACCTGGTATTCCCAAAAGTACTAACCAGGCCTATTAGATAATTACTGAAAAAATCCAAAAGTACTAACCTGGCCCAAACCTGCTTACATTCTGAGATCGGGCATTGACTCTTTTTTTTTTTTTTTTTTTTTTTGCAAGATTATTGGACAATTAGTGAAAATTTCCAAAAGTACTAACCAGGCCTATTAGATTATTACTGAAAAATCCAAAAGTACTAACCTGGCCCAAACCTGCTTAGATTTGGAGATCAGTTGAGATCAGGCATAGCCAGGATGGTATGGCCAAAAGCGAAGGAGGCTGCAAAGAGAGGGCTATTTAAAGATCAGCCACTATAATCGCCAGTGCTTTATATAAGTACGGAAGGAAACCCAAAAGCTTACAGCACCTGGTATTCCCAGGCGGTCTCCCATCCAAGTACTAACCAGGCCCAAACCTGCTTAGCTTCCGAGATCAGACGAGATCGGGCATAGCCAGGTTGGTATGGCCGTAAGCGAAGGAGGCTGCAAAGAGAGGGCTATTTAAAGATCAGCCACTATAATCGCCAGTGCATTATATAAGTAGGGAAGGAAACCCAAAAGCTTACAGCACCTGGTATTCCCAAAAGTACTAACCAGGCCTATTAGATAATTACTGAAAAAATCCAAAAGTACTAACCTGGCCCAAACCTGCTTACATTCTGTGATCGGGCATTGACTCTTTTTTTTTTTTTTTGCAAGATTATTGGACAATTAGTGAAAATGTCCTAAAGTACTAACCAGGCCTATTAGATAATTACTGAAAAAATCCAAAAGTACTAACCTGGCCCAAACCTGCTTAGATTTGGAGATCAGTTGAGATCGGGCATAGCCAGGATGGTATGGCCATAAGCGAAGGAGGTTGCAAAGAGAGGGCTATTTAAAGATCAGCCACTATAATCGCCAGTGCTTTATATAAGTAGGGAAGGAAACCCAAAAGCTTACAGCACCTGGTATTCCCAGGCGGTCTCCCATCCAAGTACTAACCATGCCCAAACCTGCTTAGCTTCCGAGATCAGACGAGATCGGGCATAGCCAGGTTGGTATGGCCGTAAGCGAAGGAGGCTGCAAAGAGAGGGCTATTTAAAGATCAGCCACTATAATCGCCAGTGCATTATATAAGTAGGGAAGGAAACCCAAAAGCTTACAGCACCTGGTATTCCCAAAAGTACTAACCAGGCCTATTAGATAATTACTGAAAAAATCCAAAAGTACTAACCTGGCCCAAACCTGCTTACATTCTGAGATCGGGCATTGACTCTTTTTTTTTTTTTTTGGAAGATTATTGGACAATTAGTGAAAATTTCCAAAAGTACTAACCAGGCCTATTAGATAATTACTGAAAAAATCCAAAAGTACTAACCTGGCCCAAACCTGCTTACATTCTGAGATCGGGCATTGACTCTTTTTTTTTTTTTTTGCAAGATTATTGGACAATTAGTGAAAATTTCCAAAAGTACTAACCAGGCCTATTAGATAATTACTGAAAAAATCCAAAAGTACTAACCTGGCCCAAACCTGCTTAGATTTGGAGATCAGTTGAGATCGGGCATAGCCAGGATGGTATGGCCATAAGCGAAGGAGGCTGCAAAGAGAGGGCTATTTAAAGATCAGCCACTATAATCGCCAGTGCTTTATATAAGTAGGGAAGGAAACCCAAAAGCTTACAGCACCTGGTATTCCCAGGCGGTCTCCCATCCAAGTACTAACCAGGGCCAAACCTGCTTAGTTTCCGAGATCAGACGAGATCGGGCATAGCCAGGTTGGTATGGCCGTAAGCGAAGGAGGCTGCAAAGAGAGGGCTATTTAAAGATCAGCCACTATAATCGCCAGTGCATTATATAAGTAGGGAAGGAAACCCAAAAGCTTACAGCACCTGGTATTCCCAAAAGTACTAACCAAGCCTATTAGATAATTACTGAAAAAATCCAAAAGTACTAACCTGGCCCAAACCTGCTTACATTCTGAGATCAGGCATTGACTCTTTTTTTTTTTTTTTTGCAAGATTATTGGACAATTAGTGAGAATTTCCAAAAGTACTAACCAGGCCTATTATATGATTACTGAAAAAATCAAAAAGTACTAACCTGGCCCAAACCTGCTTACATTCTGAGATCGGGCATTGACTCTCTTTTTTTTTTTTTTTTTTTTTTTTTCAAGATTATTGGACAATTAGTGAAAATTTCCTAAAGTACTAACCAGGCCTATTAGATTATTACTGAAAAATCCAAAAGTACTAACCTGGCCCAAACCTGCTTAGATTTGGAGATCAGTTGAGATCAGGCATAGCCAGGATGGTATGGCCAAAAGCGAAGGAGGCTGCAAAGAGAGGGCTATTTAAAGATCAGCCACTATAATCGCCAGTGCTTTATATAAGTACGGAAGGAAACCCAAAAGCTTACAGCACCTGGTATTCCCAGGCGGTCTCCCATCCAAGTACTAACCAGGCCCAAACCTGCTTAGCTTCCGAGATCAGACGAGATCGGGCATAGCCAGGTTGGTATGGCCGTAAGCGAAGGAGGCTGCAAAGAGAGGGCTATTTAAAGATCAGCCACTATAATCGCCAGTGCATTATATAAGTAGGGAAGGAAACCCAAAAGCTTACAGCACCTGGTATTCCCAAAAGTACTAACCAGGCCTATTAGATAATTACTGAAAAAATCCAAAAGTACTAACCTGGCCCAAACCTGCTTACATTCTGTGATCGGGCATTGACTCTTTTTTTTTTTTTTTGCAAGATTATTGGACAATTAGTGAAAATGTCCTAAAGTACTAACCAGGCCTATTAGATAATTACTGAAAAAATCCAAAAGTACTAACCTGGCCCAAACCTGCTTAGATTTGGAGATCAGTTGAGATCGGGCATAGCCAGGATGGTATGGCCATAAGCGAAGGAGGTTGCAAAGAGAGGGCTATTTAAAGATCAGCCACTATAATCGCCAGTGCTTTATATAAGTAGGGAAGGAAACCCAAAAGCTTACAGCACCTGGTATTCCCAGGCGGTCTCCCATCCAAGTACTAACCATGCCCAAACCTGCTTAGCTTCCGAGATCAGACGAGATCGGGCATAGCCAGGTTGGTATGGCCGTAAGCGAAGGAGGCTGCAAAGAGAGGGCTATTTAAAGATCAGCCACTATAATCGCCAGTGCATTATATAAGTAGGGAAGGAAACCCAAAAGCTTACAGCACCTGGTATTCCCAAAAGTACTAACCAGGCCTATTAGATAATTACTGAAAAAATCCAAAAGTACTAACCTGGCCCAAACCTGCTTACATTCTGAGATCGGGCATTGACTCTTTTTTTTTTTTTTTGGAAGATTATTGGACAATTAGTGAAAATTTCCAAAAGTACTAACCAGGCCTATTAGATAATTACTGAAAAAATCCAAAAGTACTAACCTGGCCCAAACCTGCTTACATTCTGAGATCGGGCATTGACTCTTTTTTTTTTTTTTTGCAAGATTATTGGACAATTAGTGAAAATTTCCAAAAGTACTAACCAGGCCTATTAGATAATTACTGAAAAAATCCAAAAGTACTAACCTGGCCCAAACCTGCTTAGATTTGGAGATCAGTTGAGATCGGGCATAGCCAGGATGGTATGGCCATAAGCGAAGGAGGCTGCAAAGAGAGGGCTATTTAAAGATCAGCCACTATAATCGCCAGTGCTTTATATAAGTAGGGAAGGAAACCCAAAAGCTTACAGCACCTGGTATTCCCAGGCGGTCTCCCATCCAAGTACTAACCAGGGCCAAACCTGCTTAGTTTCCGAGATCAGACGAGATCGGGCATAGCCAGGTTGGTATGGCCGTAAGCGAAGGAGGCTGCAAAGAGAGGGCTATTTAAAGATCAGCCACTATAATCGCCAGTGCATTATATAAGTAGGGAAGGAAACCCAAAAGCTTACAGCACCTGGTATTCCCAAAAGTACTAACCAAGCCTATTAGATAATTACTGAAAAAATCCAAAAGTACTAACCTGGCCCAAACCTGCTTACATTCTGAGATCAGGCATTGACTCTTTTTTTTTTTTTTTTGCAAGATTATTGGACAATTAGTGAGAATTTCCAAAAGTACTAACCAGGCCTATTATATGATTACTGAAAAAATCAAAAAGTACTAACCTGGCCCAAACCTGCTTACATTCTGAGATCGGGCATTGACTCTCTTTTTTTTTTTTTTTTTTTTTTTTCAAGATTATTGGACAATTAGTGAAAATTTCCTAAAGTACTAACCAGGCCTATTAGATAATTACTGAAAAAATCCAAAAGTACTAACCTGGCCCAAACATGCTTAGATTTGGAGATCAGTTGAGATCGGGCATAGCCAGGATGGTATGGCCAGAAGCGAAGGAGGCTGCAAAGAGAGGGCTATTTAAAGATCAGCCACTATAATCGCCAGTGCTTTATATAAGTAGGGAAGGAAACCAAAAGCTTACAGCACCTGGTATTCCCAGGCGGTCTCCCATCCAAGTACTAACCAGGCCCAAACCTGCTTAGCTTCCGAGATCAGACGAGATCGGGCATAGCCAGGTTGGTATGGCCGTAAGCGATGGAGGCTGCAAAGAGAGGGCTATTTAAAGATCAGCCACTATAATCGCCAGTGCATTATATAAGTAGGGAAGAAAACCTAAAAGCTTACAGCACCTGGTATTCCCAAAAGTACTAACCAGGCCTTTTAGATAATTACTGAAAAAATCCAAAAGTACTAACCTGGCCCAAACCTGCTTACATTCTGAGATCGGGCATTGACTCTTTTTTTTTTTTTTTCAAGATTAATGGACAATTAGTGAAAATTTCCTAAAGTACTAACCAGGCCTATTAGATAATTACTGAAAAAATCCAAAAGTACTAACCTGGCCCAAACCTGCTTAGATTTGCAGATCAGTTGAGATCGGGCATAGCCAGGATGGTATGGCCATAAGCGAAGGAGGCTGCAAAGAGAGGGCTATTTAAAGATCAGCCACTATAATCGCCAATGCTTGATATAAGTAGGGAAGGAAACCCAAAAGCTTACAGCACCTGGTATTCCCAGGCAGTCTCCAATCCAAGTACTAACCAGGCCCAAACCTGCTTAGCTTCCGAGATCAGACGAGATCGGGCATAGCCAGGTTGGTATGGCCGTAAGCGAAGGAGGTTGCAAAGAGAGGGCTATTTAAAGATCATCCACTATAATCGCCAGTGCATTATATAAGTAGGGAAGGAAACCCAAAAGCTTACAGCACCTGGTATTCCCAAAAGTACTAACCAGGCCTATTTGATAATTACTGAAAAAATCCAAAAGTACTAACCTGGCCCAAACCTGCTTACATTCTGAGATCGGGCATTGACTCTTTTTTTTTTTTTTTGCAAGATTATTGGACAATTAGTGAAAATTTCCAAAAGTACTAACCAGGCCTATTAGATTATTACTGAAAAATCCAAAAGTACTAACCTGGCCCAAACCTGCTTAGATTTGGAGATCAGTTGAGATCAGGCATAGCCAGGATGGTATGGCCAAAAGCGAAGGAGGCTGCAAAGAGAGGGCTATTTAAAGATCAGCCACTATAATCGCCAGTGCTTTATATAAGTAGGGAAGGAAACCCAAAATCTTACAGCACCTGGTATTCCCAGGCGGTCTCCCATCCAAGTACTAACCAGGACCAAACCTGCTTAGCTTCCGAGATCAGACGAGATCGGGCATAGCCAGGTTGGTATGGCCGTAAGCGATGGAGGCTGCAAAGAGAGGGCTATTTAAAGATCAGCCACTATAATCGCCAGTGCTTTATATAAGTAGGGAAGGAAACCCAAAATCTTACAGCACCTGGTATTCCCAGGCGGTCTCCCATCCAAGTACTAACCAGGACCAAACCTGCTTAGCTTCCGAGATCAGACGAGATCGGGCATAGCCAGGTTGGTATGGCCGTAAGCGATGGAGGCTGCAAAGAGAGGGCTATTTAAAGATCAGCCACTATAATCGCCAGTGCTTTATATAAGTAGGGAAGGAAACCCAAAAGCTTACAGCACCTGGTATTCCCAAAAGTACTAACCAGGCCTATTAGATAATTACTGAAAAAATCCAAAAGTACTAACCTGGCCCAAACCTGCTTACATTCTGAGATCGGGCATTGACTCTTTTTTTTTTTTTTGCAAGATTATTGGACAATTAGTGAAAATTTCCAAAAGTACTAACCAGGCCTATTAGATAATTACTGAAAAAATCCAAAAATACTAACCTGGCCCAAACCTGCTTAGATTTGGAGATCAGTTGAGATCGGGCATAGCCAGGATGGTATGGCCATAAGCGAAGGAGGCTGCAAAGAGAGGGCTATTTAAAGATCAGCCACTATAATCGCCAGTGCTTTATATAAGTAGGGAAGGAAACCCAAAAGCTTACAGCACCTGGTATTCACAGGCGGTCTCCCATCCAAGTACTAACCAGGGCCAAACCTGCTTAGCTTCCAAGATCAGACGTGATCGGGCATAGCCAGGTTGGTATGGCCGTAAGCGAAGGAGGCTGCAAAGAGAGGGCTATTTAAAGATCAGCCACTATAATCGCCAGTGCATTATATAAGTAGGGAAGGAAACCCAAAAGCTTACAGCACCTGGTATTCCCAAAAGTACTAACCAGGCCTATTAGATAATTACTGAAAAAATCCAAAAGTACTAACCTGGCCCAAACCTGCTTACATTCTGAGATCGGGCATTGACTCTTTTTTTTTTTTTTTGCAAGATTATTGGACAATTAGTGAAAATTTCCAAAAGTACTAACCAGGCCTATTAGATAATTACTGAAAAAATCCAAAAGTACTAACCTGGCCCAGACCTGCATAGATTTGGAGATCAGTTGAGATCAGGCATAGCCAGGATGGTATGGCCATAAGCGAAGGAGGCTGCAAAGAGAGGGCTATTTAAAGATCAGCCACTATAATCGCCAGTGCTTTATATAAGTAGGGAAGGAAACCCAAAAGCTTACATCACCTGGTATTCCCAGGCGGTCTCCCATCCAAGTACTAACCAGGCCCAAACCTGCTTAGCTTCCGAGATCAGACGAGATCGGGCATAGCCAGGTTGGTATGGCCGTAAGCGAAGGAGGCTGCAAAGAGAGGGCTATTTAAAGATCAGCCACTATAATCGCCAGTGCATTATATAAGTAGGGAAGGAAACCCAAAAGCTTACAGCACCTGGTATTCCCAAAAGTACTAACCAGGCCTATTAGATAATTACTGAAAAAATCCAAAAGTACT
>NC_081763.1:2307500-2335000 GCF_963082965.1 Carassius carassius
CTATAATCGCCAGTGCATTATATAAGTAGGGAAGGAAACCCAAAAGCTTACAGCACCTGGTATTCCCAAAAGTACTAACCAGGCCTATTAGATAATTACTGAAAAAATCCAAAAGTACTAACCTGGCCCAAACCTGCTTACATTTTGAGATCGGGCATTGACTCTTTTTTTTTTTTTTTTTTTCAAGATTATTGGACAATTAGTGAAAATTTCCTAAAGTACTAACCAGGCCTATTAGATAATTACTGAAAAAATCCAAAAGTACTAACCTGGCCCAAACCTGCTTAGATTTGGAGATCAGTTGAGATCGGGCATAGCCAGGATGGTATGGCCAGAAGCGAAGGAGGCTGCAAAGAGAGGGCTATTTAAAGATCAGCCACTATAATCGCCAGTGCTTTATATAAGTAGGGAAGGAAACCAAAAGCTTACAGCACCTGGTATTCCCAGGCGGTCTCCCATCCAAGTACTAACCAGGCCCAAACCTGCTTAGCTTCCGAGATCAGACGAGATCGGGCATAGCCAGGTTGGTATGGCCGTAAGCGATGGAGGCTGCAAAGAGAGGGCTATTTAAAGATCAGCCACTATAATCACCAGTGCATTATATAAGTAGGGAAGGAAACCCAAAAGCTTACAGCACCTGGTATTCCCAAAAGTACTAACCAGGCCTTTTAGATAATTACTGAAAAAATCCAAAAGTACTAACCTGGCCCAAACCTGCTTACATTCTGAGATCGGGCATTGACTCTATTTTTTATTTTTTGCAAGATTATTGGACAATTAGTGAAAATTTCCAAAAGTACTAACCAGGCCTATTAGATAATTACTGAAAAAATCCAAAAGTACAAACCTGGCCCAAACCTGCTTACATTCTGAGATCGGGCATTGACTCTTTTTTTTTTTTTTTGCAAGATTATTGGACAATTAGTGAAAATTTCCAAAAGTACTAACCAGGCCTATTAGATAATTACTGAAAAAATCCAAAAGTACTAACCTGGCCCAAACCTGCTTAGATTTGGAGATCAGTTGAGATCGGGCATAGCCAGGATGGTATGGCCATAAGCGAAGGAGGCTGCAAAGAGAGGGCTATTTAAAGATCAGCCACTATAATCGCCAGTGCTTTATATAAGTAGGGAAGGAAACCCAAAATCTTACAGCACCTGGTATTCCCAGGCGGTCTCCCATCCAAGTACTAACCAGGCCCAAACCTGCTTACCTTCCGAGATCAGACGAGATCGGGCATAGCCAGGTTGGTATGGCCGTAAGCGATGGAGGCTGCAAAGAGAGGGCTATTTAAAGATCAGCCACTATAATCGCCAGTGCTTTATATAAGTAGGGAAGGAAACCCAAAAGCTTACAGCACCTGGTATTCCCAAAAGTACTAACCAGGCCTATTAGATAATTACTGAAAAAATCCAAAAGTACTAACCTGGCCCAAACCTGCTTACATTCTGAGATCGGGCATTGACTCTTTTTTTTTTTTTTTGCAAGATTATTGGACAATTAGTGAAAATTTCCAAAAGTACTAACCAGGCCTATTAGATAATTACTGAAAAAATCCAAAAGTACTAACCTGGCCCAAACCTGCTTAGATTTGGAGATCAGTTGAGATCGGGCATAGCCAGGATGGTATGGCCATAAGCGAAGGAGGCTGCAAAGAGAGGGCTATTTAAAGATCAGCCACTATAATCGCCAGTGCTTTATATAAGTAGGGAAGGAAACCCAAAATCTTACAGCACCTGGTATTCCCAGGCGGTCTCCCATCCAAGTACTAACCAGGCCCAAACCTGCTTACCTTCCGAGATCAGACGAGATCGGGCATAGCCAGGTTGGTATGGCCGTAAGCGATGGAGGCTGCAAAGAGAGGGCTATTTAAAGATCAGCCACTATAATCGCCAGTGCTTTATATAAGTAGGGAAGGAAACCCAAAAGCTTACAGCACCTGGTATTCCCAAAAGTACTTACCAGGCCTATTAGATAATTACTGAAAAAATCCAAAAGTACTAACCTGGCCCAAACCTGCTTACATTCTGAGATCGGGCATTGACTCTTTTTTTTTTTTTTTGCAAGATTATTGGACAATTAGTGAAAATTTCCAAAAGTACTAACCAGGCCTATTAGATAATTACTGAAAAAATCCAAAAGTACTAACCTGGCCCAAACCTGCTTAGATTTGGAGATCAGTTGAGATCGGGCATAGCCAGGATGGTATGGCCATAAGCGAAGGAGGCTGCAAAGAGAGGGCTATTTAAAGATCAGCCACTATAATCGCCAGTGCTTTATATAAGTAGGGAAGGAAACCCAAAAGCTTACAGCACCTGGTATTCCCAGGCGGTCTCCCATCCAAGTACTAACCAGGACCAAACCTGCTTAGCTTCCGAGATCAGACGAGATCGGGCATAGCCAGGTTGGTATGGCCGTAAGCGAAGGAGGCTGCACAGAGAGGGCTATTTAAAGATCAGCCACTATAATCGCCAGTGCATTATATAAGTAGGGAAGGAAACCCAAAAGCTTACAGCACCTGGTATTCCCAAAAGTACTAACCAGGCCTATTAGATAATTACTGAAAAAATCCAAAAGTACTAACCTGGCCCAAACTTGCTTACATTCTGAGATTGGGCATTGACTCTTTTTTTTTTTTTTTTGCAAGATTATTGGACAATTAGTGAAAATTTCCAAAAGTACTAACCAGGCCTATTAGATAATTACTGAAAAAATCCAAAAGTACTAACCTGGCCCAAACCTGCTTAGATTTGGAGATCAGTTGAGATCAGGCATAGCCAGGATGGTATGTCGATAAGCGAAGGAGGCTGCAAAGAGAGGGCTATTTAAAGATCAGCCACTATAATCGCCAGTGCTTTATATAAGTAGGGAAGGAAACCCAAAAGCTTACAGCACCTGGTATTCCCAGGCGGTCTCCCATCCAAGTACTAACCAGGGCCAAACCTGCTTAGTTTCCGAGATCAGACGAGATCGGGCATAGCCAGGTTGGTATGGCCGTAAGCGAAGGAGGCTGCAAAGAGAGGGCTATTTAAAGATCAGCCACTATAATCGCCAGTGCATTATATAAGTAGGGAAGGAAACCCAAAAGCTTACAGCACCTGGTATTCCCAAAAGTACTAACCAAGCCTATTAGATAATTACTGAAAAAATCCAAAAGTACTAACCTGGCCCAAACCTGCTTACATTCTGAGATCGGGCATTGACTCTTTTTTTTTTTTTTTGCAAGATTATTGGACAATTAGTGAAAATTTCCAAAAGTACTAACCAGGCCTATTAGATAATTACTGAAAAAATCCAAAAGTACTAACCTGTCCCAAACCTGCTTACATTCTGAGATCGGGCATTGACTCTTTTTTTTTTTTTTTTTTGCAAGATTATTGGACAATTAGTTAAAATTTCCAAAAGTACTAACCAGGCCTATTAGATAATTAATGAAAAAATCCAAAAGTACTAACCTGGCCCAAACCTGCTTAGATTTGGAGATCAGTTGAGATCAGGCATAGCCAGGATGGTATGGCCATAAGCAAAGGAGGCTGCAAAGAGAGGGCTATTTAAAGATCAGCCACTATAATCGCCAGTGCATTATATAAGTAGGGAAGGAAACCCAAAAGCTTACAGCACCTGGTATTCCCAAAAGTACTAACCAGGCCTATTAGATAATTACTGAAAAAATCCAAAAGTACTAACCTGGCCCAAACCTGCTTACATTTTGAGATCGGGCATTGACTCTTTTTTTTTTTTTTTTTTTCAAGATTATTGGACAATTAGTGAAAATTTCCTAAAGTACTAACCAGGCCTATTAGATAATTACTGAAAAAATCCAAAAGTACTAACCTGGCCCAAACCTGCTTAGATTTGGAGATCAGTTGAGATCGGGCATAGCCAGGATGGTATGGCCAGAAGCGAAGGAGGCTGCAAAGAGAGGGCTATTTAAAGATCAGCCACTATAATCGCCAGTGCTTTATATAAGTAGGGAAGGAAACCAAAAGCTTACAGCACCTGGTATTCCCAGGCGGTCTCCCATCCAAGTACTAACCAGGCCCAAACCTGCTTAGCTTCCGAGATCAGACGAGATCGGGCATAGCCAGGTTGGTATGGCCGTAAGCGATGGAGGCTGCAAAGAGAGGGCTATTTAAAGATCAGCCACTATAATCACCAGTGCATTATATAAGTAGGGAAGGAAACCCAAAAGCTTACAGCACCTGGTATTCCCAAAAGTACTAACCAGGCCTTTTAGATAATTACTGAAAAAATCCAAAAGTACTAACCTGGCCCAAACCTGCTTACATTCTGAGATCGGGCATTGACTCTATTTTTTATTTTTTGCAAGATTATTGGACAATTAGTGAAAATTTCCAAAAGTACTAACCAGGCCTATTAGATAATTACTGAAAAAATCCAAAAGTACTAACCTGGCCCAAACCTGCTTACATTCTGAGATCGGGCATTGACTCTTTTTTTTTTTTTTTGCAAGATTATTGGACAATTAGTGAAAATTTCCAAAAGTACTAACCAGGCCTATTAGATAATTACTGAAAAAATCCAAAAGTACTAACCTGGCCCAAACCTGCTTAGATTTGGAGATCAGTTGAGATCGGGCATAGCCAGGATGGTATGGCCATAAGCGAAGGAGGCTGCAAAGAGAGGGCTATTTAAAGATCAGCCACTATAATCGCCAGTGCTTTATATAAGTAGGGAAGGAAACCCAAAATCTTACAGCACCTGGTATTCCCAGGCGGTCTCCCATCCAAGTACTAACCAGGCCCAAACCTGCTTACCTTCCGAGATCAGACGAGATCGGGCATAGCCAGGTTGGTATGGCCGTAAGCGATGGAGGCTGCAAAGAGAGGGCTATTTAAAGATCAGCCACTATAATCGCCAGTGCTTTATATAAGTAGGGAAGGAAACCCAAAAGCTTACAGCACCTGGTATTCCCAAAAGTACTAACCAGGCCTATTAGATAATTACTGAAAAAATCCAAAAGTACTAACCTGGCCCAAACCTGCTTACATTCTGAGATCGGGCATTGACTCTTTTTTTTTTTTTTTGCAAGATTATTGGACAATTAGTGAAAATTTCCAAAAGTACTAACCAGGCCTATTAGATAATTACTGAAAAAATCCAAAAGTACTAACCTGGCCCAAACCTGCTTAGATTTGGAGATCAGTTGAGATCGGGCATAGCCAGGATGGTATGGCCATAAGCGAAGGAGGCTGCAAAGAGAGGGCTATTTAAAGATCAGCCACTATAATCGCCAGTGCTTTATATAAGTAGGGAAGGAAACCCAAAATCTTACAGCACCTGGTATTCCCAGGCGGTCTCCCATCCAAGTACTAACCAGGCCCAAACCTGCTTACCTTCCGAGATCAGACGAGATCGGGCATAGCCAGGTTGGTATGGCCGTAAGCGATGGAGGCTGCAAAGAGAGGGCTATTTAAAGATCAGCCACTATAATCGCCAGTGCTTTATATAAGTAGGGAAGGAAACCCAAAAGCTTACAGCACCTGGTATTCCCAAAAGTACTAACCAGGCCTATTAGATAATTACTGAAAAAATCCAAAAGTACTAACCTGGCCCAAACCTGCTTACATTCTGAGATCGGGCATTGACTCCTTTTTTTTTTTTTTTTTGCAAGATTATTGGACAATTAGTGAAAATTTCCAAAAGTACTAACCAGGCCTATTAGATAATTACTGAAAAAATCCAAAAGTACTAACCTGGCCCAAACCTGCTTAGATTTGGAGATCAGTTGAGATCGGGCATAGCCAGGATGGTATGGCCATAAGCGAAGGAGGCTGCAAAGAGAGGGCTATTTAAAGATCAGCCACTATAATCGCCAGTGCTTTATATAAGTAGGGAAGGAAACCCAAAAGCTTACAGCACCTGGTATTCCCAGGGGGTCTCCCATCCAAGTACTAACCAGGCCCAAACCTGCTTAGCTTCCGAGATCAGACAAGATCGGGCATAGCCAGGTTGGTATGGCCGTAAGTGATGGAGGCTGCAAAGAGAGGGCTATTTAAAGATCAGCCACTATAATCGCCAGTGCTTTATATAAGTAGGGAAGGAAACCCAAAAGCTTACAGCACCTGGTATTCCCAAAAGTACTAACCAGGCCTATTAGATAATTACTGAAAAAATCCAAAAGTACTAACCTGGCCCAAACCTGCTTACATTTTGAGATCGGGCATTGACTCTTTTTTTTTTTTTTTTTTTCAAGATTATTGGACAATTAGTGAAAATTTCCTAAAGTACTAACCAGGCCTATTAGATAATTACTGAAAAAATCCAAAAGTACTAACCTGGCCCAAACCTGCTTAGATTTGGAGATCAGTTGAGATCGGGCATAGCCAGGATGGTATGGCCATAAGCGAAGGAGGCTGCAAAGAGAGGGCTATTTAAAGATCAGCCACTATAATCGCCAGTGCTTTATATAAGTAGGGAAGGAAACCAAAAGCTTACAGCACCTGGTATTCCCAGGCGGTCTCCCATCCAAGTACTAACCAGGCCCAAACCTGCTTAGCTTCCGAGATCAGACGAGATCGGGCATAGCCAGGTTGGTATGGCCGTAAGCGATGGAGGCTGCAAAGAGAGGGCTATTTAAAGATCAGCCACTATAATCACCAGTGCATTATATAAGTAGGGAAGGAAACCCAAAAGCTTACAGCACCTGGTATTCCCAAAAGTACTAACCAGGCCTTTTAGATAATTACTGAAAAAATCCAAAAGTACTAACCTGGCCCAAACCTGCTTACATTCTGAGATCGGGCATTGACTCTATTTTTTATTTTTTGCAAGATTATTGGACAATTAGTGAAAATTTCCAAAAGTACTAACCAGGCCTATTAGATAATTACTGAAAAAATCCAAAAGTACTAACCTGGCCCAAACCTGCTTACATTCTGAGATCGGGCATTGACTCTTTTTTTTTTTTTTTGCAAGATTATTGGACAATTAGTGAAAATTTCAAAAAGTACTAACCAGGCCTATTAGATAATTACTGAAAAAATCCAAAAGTACTAACCTGGCCCAAACCTGCTTAGATTTGGAGATCAGTTGAGATCGGGCATAGCCAGGATGGTATGGCCATAAGCGAAGGAGGCTGCAAAGAGAGGGCTATTTAAAGATCAGCCACTATAATCGCCAGTGCTTTATATAAGTAGGGAAGGAAACCCAAAATCTTACAGCACCTGGTATTCCCAGGCGGTCTCCCATCCAAGTACTAACCAGGCCCAAACCTGCTTACCTTCCGAGATCAGACGAGATCGGGCATAGCCAGGTTGGTATGGCCGTAAGCGATGGAGGCTGCAAAGAGAGGGCTATTTAAAGATCAGCCACTATAATCGCCAGTGCTTTATATAAGTAGGGAAGGAAACCCAAAAGCTTACAGCACCTGGTATTCCCAAAAGTACTAACCAGGCCTATTAGATAATTACTGAAAAAATCCAAAAGTACTAACCTGGCCCAAACCTGCTTACATTCTGAGATCGGGCATTGACTCTTTTTTTTTTTTTTTTTTGCAAGATTATTGGACAATTAGTGAAAATTTCCAAAAGTACTAACCAGGCCTATTAGATAATTACTGAAAAAATCCAAAAGTACTAACCTGGCCCAAACCTTCTTAGATTTGGAGATCAGTTGAGATCGGGCATAGCCAGGATGGTATGGCCATAAGCGAAGGAGGCTGCAAAGAGAGGGCTATTTAAAGATCAGCCACTATAATCGCCAGTGCTTTATATAAGTAGGGAAGGAAACCCAAAAGCTTACAGCACCTGGTATTCCCAGGCGGTCTCCCATCCAAGTACTAACCAGGCCCAAACCTGCTTATCTTCCGAGATCAGACGAGATCGGGCATAGCCAGGTTGGTATGGCCGTAAGCGATGGAGGCTGCAAAGAGAGGGCTATTTAAAGATCAGCCACTATAATCGCCAGTGCTTTATATAAGTAGGGAAGGAAACCCAAAAGCTTACAGCACCTGGTATTCCCAAAAGTACTAACCAGGCCTATTAGATAATTACTGAAAAAATCCAAAAGTACTAACCTGGCCCAAACCTGCTTACATTCTGAGATCGGGCATTGACTCTTTTTTTTTTTTTTTTTTGCAAGATTATTGGACAATTAGTGAAAATTTCCAAAAGTACTAACCAGGCCTATTAGATAATTACTGAAAAAATCCAAAAGTACTAACCTGGCCCAAACCTGCTTAGATTTGGAGATCAGTTGAGATCGGGCATAGCCAGGATGGTATGGCCATAAGCGAAGGAGGCTGCAAAGAGAGGGCTATTTAAAGATCAGCCACTATAATCGCCAGTGCTTTATATAAGTAGGGAAGGAAACCCAAAAGCTTACAGCACCTGGTATTCCCAGGGGGTCTCCCATCCAAGTACTAACCAGGCCCAAACCTGCTTAGCTTCCGAGATCAGACAAGATCGGGCATAGCCAGGTTGGTATGGCCGTAAGTGATGGAGGCTGCAAAGAGAGGGCTATTTAAAGATCAGCCACTATAATCGCCAGTGCTTTATATAAGTAGGGAAGGAAACCCAAAAGCTTACAGCACCTGGTATTCCCAAAAGTACTAACCAGGCCTATTAGATAATTACTGAAAAAATCCAAAAGTACTAACCTGGCCCAAACCTGCTTACATTTTGAGATCGGGCATTGACTCTTTTTTTTTTTTTTTTTTTTCAAGATTATTGGACAATTAGTGAAAATTTCCTAAAGTACTAACCAGGCCTATTAGATAATTACTGAAAAAATCCAAAAGTACTAACCTGGCCCAAACCTGCTTAGATTTGGAGATCAGTTGAGATCGGGCATAGCCAGGATGGTATGGCCAGAAGCGAAGGAGGCTGCAAAGAGAGGGCTATTTAAAGATCAGCCACTATAATCGCCAGTGCTTTATATAAGTAGGGAAGGAAACCAAAAGCTTACAGCACCTGGTATTCCCAGGCGGTCTCCCATCCAAGTACTAACCAGGCCCAAACCTGCTTAGCTTCCGAGATCAGACGAGATCGGGCATAGCCAGGTTGGTATGGCCGTAAGCGATGGAGGCTGCAAAGAGAGGGCTATTTAAAGATCAGCCACTATAATCACCAGTGCATTATATAAGTAGGGAAGGAAACCCAAAAGCTTACAGCACCTGGTATTCCCAAAAGTACTAACCAGGCCTTTTAGATAATTACTGAAAAAATCCAAAAGTACTAACCTGGCCCAAACCTGCTTACATTCTGAGATCGGGCATTGACTCTATTTTTTATTTTTTGCAAGATTATTGGACAATTAGTGAAAATTTCCAAAAGTACTAACCAGGCCTATTAGATAATTACTGAAAAAATCCAAAAGTACTAACCTGGCCCAAACCTGCTTACATTCTGAGATCGGGCATTGACTCTTTTTTTTTTTTTTTGCAAGATTATTGGACAATTAGTGAAAATTTCAAAAAGTACTAACCAGGCCTATTAGATAATTACTGAAAAAATCCAAAAGTACTAACCTGGCCCAAACCTGCTTAGATTTGGAGATCAGTTGAGATCGGGCATAGCCAGGATGGTATGGCCATAAGCGAAGGAGGCTGCAAAGAGAGGGCTATTTAAAGATCAGCCACTATAATCGCCAGTGCTTTATATAAGTAGGGAAGGAAACCCAAAATCTTACAGCACCTGGTATTCCCAGGCGGTCTCCCATCCAAGTACTAACCAGGCCCAAACCTGCTTACCTTCCGAGATCAGACGAGATCGGGCATAGCCAGGTTGGTATGGCCGTAAGCGATGGAGGCTGCAAAGAGAGGGCTATTTAAAGATCAGCCACTATAATCGCCAGTGCTTTATATAAGTAGGGAAGGAAACCCAAAAGCTTACAGCACCTGGTATTCCCAAAAGTACTAACCAGGCCTATTAGATAATTACTGAAAAAATCCAAAAGTACTAACCTGGCCCAAACCTGCTTACATTCTGAGATCGGGCATTGACTCTTTTTTTTTTTTTTTTTTGCAAGATTATTGGACAATTAGTGAAAATTTCCAAAAGTACTAACCAGGCCTATTAGATAATTACTGAAAAAATCCAAAAGTACTAACCTGGCCCAAACCTTCTTAGATTTGGAGATCAGTTGAGATCGGGCATAGCCAGGATGGTATGGCCATAAGCGAAGGAGGCTGCAAAGAGAGGGCTATTTAAAGATCAGCCACTATAATCGCCAGTGCTTTATATAAGTAGGGAAGGAAACCCAAAAGCTTACAGCACCTGGTATTCCCAGGCGGTCTCCCATCCAAGTACTAACCAGGCCCAAACCTGCTTATCTTCCGAGATCAGACGAGATCGGGCATAGCCAGGTTGGTATGGCCGTAAGCGATGGAGGCTGCAAAGAGAGGGCTATTTAAAGATCAGCCACTATAATCGCCAGTGCTTTATATAAGTAGGGAAGGAAACCCAAAAGCTTACAGCACCTGGTATTCCCAAAAGTACTAACCAGGCCTATTAGATAATTACTGAAAAAATCCAAAAGTACTAACCTGGCCCAAACCTGCTTACATTCTGAGATCGGGCATTGACTCTTTTTTTTTTTTTTTTTTGCAAGATTATTGGACAATTAGTGAAAATTTCCAAAAGTACTAACCAGGCCTATTAGATAATTACTGAAAAAATCCAAAAGTACTAACCTGGCCCAAACCTTCTTAGATTTGGAGATCAGTTGAGATCGGGCATAGCCAGGATGGTATGGCCATAAGCGAAGGAGGCTGCAAAGAGAGGGCTATTTAAAGATCAGCCACTATAATCGCCAGTGCTTTATATAAGTAGGGAAGGAAACCAAAAGCTTACAGCACCTGGTATTCCCAGGCGGTCTCCCATCCAAGTACTAACCAGGCCCAAACCTGCTTAGCTTCCGAGATCAGACGAGATCGGGCATAGCCAGGTTGGTATGGCCGTAAGCGATGGAGGCTGCAAAGAGAGGGCTATTTAAAGATCAGCCACTATAATCACCAGTGCATTATATAAGTAGGGAAGGAAACCCAAAAGCTTACAGCACCTGGTATTCCCAAAAGTACTAACCAGGCCTTTTAGATAATTACTGAAAAAATCCAAAAGTACTAACCTGGCCCAAACCTGCTTACATTCTGAGATCGGGCATTGACTCTATTTTTTATTTTTTGCAAGATTATTGGACAATTAGTGAAAATTTCCAAAAGTACTAACCAGGCCTATTAGATAATTACTGAAAAAATCCAAAAGTACTAACCTGGCCCAAACCTGCTTACATTCTGAGATCGGGCATTGACTCTTTTTTTTTTTTTTTGCAAGATTATTGGACAATTAGTGAAAATTTCCAAAAGTACTAACCAGCCCTATTAGATAATTACTGAAAAAATCCAAAAGTACTAACCTGGCCCAAACCTGCTTAGATTTGGAGATCAGTTGAGATCGGGCATAGCCAGGATGGTATGGCCATAAGCGAAGGAGGCTGCAAAGAGAGGGCTATTTAAAGATCAGCCACTATAATCGCCAGTGCTTTATATAAGTAGGGAAGGAAACCCAAAATCTTACAGCACCTGGTATTCCCAGGCGGTCTCCCATCCAAGTACTAACCAGGCCCAAACCTGCTTACCTTCCGAGATCAGACGAGATCGGGCATAGCCAGGTTGGTATGGCCGTAAGCGATGGAGGCTGCAAAGAGAGGGCTATTTAAAGATCAGCCACTATAATCGCCAGTGCTTTATATAAGTAGGGAAGGAAACCCAAAAGCTTACAGCACCTGGTATTCCCAAAAGTACTAACCAGGCCTTTTAGATAATTACTGAAAAAATCCAAAAGTACTAACCTGGCCCAAACCTGCTTACATTCTGAGATCGGGCATTGACTCTATTTTTTATTTTTTGCAAGATTATTGGACAATTAGTGAAAATTTCCAAAAGTACTAACCAGGCCTATTAGATAATTACTGAAAAAATCCAAAAGTACTAACCTGGCCCAAACCTGCTTACATTCTGAGATCGGGCATTGACTCTTTTTTTTTTTTTTTGCAAGATTATTGGACAATTAGTGAAAATTTCCAAAAGTACTAACCAGGCCTATTAGATAATTACTGAAAAAATCCAAAAGTACTAACCTGGCCCAAACCTGCTTAGATTTGGAGATCAGTTGAGATCGGGCATAGCCAGGATGGTATGGCCATAAGCGAAGGAGGCTGCAAAGAGAGGGCTATTTAAAGATCAGCCACTATAATCGCCAGTGCTTTATATAAGTAGGGAAGGAAACCCAAAATCTTACAGCACCTGGTATTCCCAGGCGGTCTCCCATCCAAGTACTAACCAGGCCCAAACCTGCTTACCTTCCGAGATCAGACGAGATCGGGCATAGCCAGGTTGGTATGGCCGTAAGCGATGGAGGCTGCAAAGAGAGGGCTATTTAAAGATCAGCCACTATAATCGCCAGTGCTTTATATAAGTAGGGAAGGAAACCCAAAAGCTTACAGCACCTGGTATTCCCAAAAGTACTAACCAGGCCTATTAGATAATTACTGAAAAAATCCAAAAGTACTAACCTGGCCCAAACCTGCTTACATTCTGAGATCGGGCATTGACTCTTTTTTTTTTTTTTTTTTGCAAGATTATTGGACAATTAGTGAAAATTTCCAAAAGTACTAACCAGGCCTATTAGATAATTACTGAAAAAATCCAAAAGTACTAACCTGGCCCAAACCTTCTTAGATTTGGAGATCAGTTGAGATCGGGCATAGCCAGGATGGTATGGCCATAAGCGAAGGAGGCTGCAAAGAGAGGGCTATTTAAAGATCAGCCACTATAATCGCCAGTGCTTTATATAAGTAGGGAAGGAAACCCAAAAGCTTACAGCACCTGGTATTCCCAGGCGGTCTCCCATCCAAGTACTAACCAGGACCAAACCTGCTTAGCTTCCGAGATCAGACGAGATCGGGCATAGCCAGGTTGGTATGGCCGTAAGCGAAGGAGGCTGCAAAGAGAGGGCTATTTAAAGATCAGCCACTATAATCGCCAGTGCATTATATAAGTAGGGAAGGAAACCCAAAAGCTTACAGCACCTGGTATTCCCAAAAGTACTAACCAGGCCTATTAGATAATTACTGAAAAAATCCAAAAGTACTAACCTGGCCTAAACCTGCTTACATTCTGAGATCGGGCATTGACTCTTTTTTTTTTTTTTTGCAAGATTATTGGACAATTAGTGAAAATTTCCAAAAGTACTAACCAGGCCTATTAGATAATTACTGAAAAAATCCAAAAGTACTAACCTGGCCCAAACCTGCTTAGATTTGGAGATCAGTTGAGATCAGGCATAGCCAGGATGGTATGGCCATAAGCGAAGGAGGCTGCAAAGAGAGGGCTATTTAAAGATCAGCCACTATAATCGCCAGTGCTTTATATAAGTAGGGAAGGAAACCCAAAAGCTTACAGCACCTGGTATTCCCAGGCGGTCTCCCATCCAAGTACTAACCAGGCCCAAACCTGCTTAGTTTCCGAGATCAGACGAGATCGGGCATAGCCAGGTTGGTATGGCCGTAAGCGAAGGAGGCTGCAAAGAGAGGGCTATTTAAAGATCAGCCACTATAATCGCCAGTGCATTATATAAGTAGGGAAGGAAACCCAAAAGCTTACAGCACCTGGTATTCCCAAAAGTACTAACCAAGCCTATTAGATAATTACTGAAAAAATCCAAAAGTACTAACCTGGCCCAAACCTGCTTACATTCTGAGATCGGGCATTGACTTTTTTTTTTTTTTTTTTTGCAAGATTATTGGACAATTAGTGAAAATTTCCAAAAGTACTAACCAGGCCTATTAGATAATTAATGAAAAAATCCAAAAGTACTAACCTGGCCCAAACCTGCTTAGATTTGGAGATCAGTTGAGATCAGGCATAGCCAGGATGGTATGGCCATAAGCAAAGGAGGCTGCAAAGAGAGGGCTATTTAAAGATCAGCCACTATAATCGCCAGTGCATTATATAAGTAGGGAAGGAAACCCAAAAGCTTACAGCACCTGGTATTCCCAAAAGTACTAACCAGGCCTATTAGATAATTACTGAAAAAATCCAAAAGTACTAACCTGGCCCAAACCTGCTTACATTCTGAGATCGGGCATTGACTCTTTTTTTTTTTTTTTGCAAGATTATTGGACAATTAGTGAAAATTTCCAAAAGTACTAACCAGGCCTATTAGATAATTACTGAAAAAATCCAAAAGTACTAACCTGGCCCAAACCTGCTTAGATTTGGAGATCAGTTGAGATCGGGCATAGCCAGGATGGTATGGCCATAAGCGAAGGAGGCTGCAAAGAGAGGGCTATTTAAAGATCAGCCACTATAATCGCCAGTGCTTTATATAAGTAGGGAAGGAAACCCAAAAGCTTACAGCACCTGGTATTCCCAGGCAGTCTCCCATTCAAGTACTAACCAGGCCCAAACCTGCTTAGCTTCCGAGATCAGACGAGATCGGGAATAGCCAGGTTGGTATGGCCGTAAGCGAAGGAGGCTGCCAAGAGAGGGCTATTTAAAGATCAGCCACTATAATCGCCAGTGCATTATATAAGTAGGGAAGGAAACCCAAAAGCTTACAGCACCTGGTATTCCCAGGCGGTCTCCCATCCAAGTACTAACCAGGCCCAAACCTGCTTAGCTTCCGAGATCAGACGAGATCGGGCATAGCTTTTTTTTTTTTTTTTTTTTTTTTTTTTTCAGGCATAGCTTTTATTTTTATTTAGTAAGCATAAATTTTACATGCAATCAAATAAACATTAGAAAAAAAACTAAAAAACATCCTTTTCAGGCATGGCAATATGCATTTGCCCAAGAATCCACACAACATCTTTTGTAAATATTTTGTAAAAATTTCCCACCTTGTTTTCAAATATAAAATAATTATACAACATTTGAACATAGTCTCCCACCATCCCTTTAAACAGTAACCACAAATTTAAAATAAAGTCCCTGTTTTTAGCCACATTTCTTCTTTTCCAAATTGCCTTTTTTGCCAAAATTAATAATAAATTAATTAGTTTCTTATTTGCATTATTCTCGTTCATTCCTAACATAAAATTCATCTCCCAGTTCAAATCCCCCTTATTATCCCTCAAAGCATTAATTGTCTCTTTTAGTTCTTTAAAAAAAGGGGTCAGTTTTTCACAATATAAAAACAAGTGTAAAATACCTTCATCAGCATTTTTACATACTTTGCACTGTGCATTTTTTCTTTTAGCATTGCACACAATCGCATTTCAGTTAAAACCACATTGTGTCTTATAAAATAATCCAAACATTCTAGTTCCACATCCAAACATTGCCATTTTAGGATCTTCCAAATATCTTTGTTTTTGACTTCATTAAAATGCCTCATCCAAAATACATTAGCAATAGGTTTTTTAAAAACAGAATTTCTAAAAAAACAGTAAAACATTCCAACAGTTCCCAAATTTAAGTCAAACCACTTATCTTTCCATTTGAAAAACATATCCATTTTGTTTTCGCTTCTCCCCCCTTTGCTTATTTCATCCAGCCATTGCCTTGGGATTGCCTTTTTTACATCCTCATATCGTCTTCTTAAACCTGACATATTAAAATCCTCCTTCTCCTCTTCCATAGCATCTATAATGACCTGCAATGGTAAAAATCCCTCTTTATATTCCCATAAAACATCTCGTATTTTTAAAATTCCCACCTTCATCCATTTTTTAAAATAGATATCCTGCTCTTGTAGCTTTATCTTTCCATTCAGAAACAGAGGTTGAGAGGGTTCCGGTGTAGGAAATGACGGAGTGAGTCGCGTTTCTGCCCTGCTCCCAACCTCTACGTTTATAACTTTTATTACAGTCCAGCTAAAGTGTTAAAAACGATCCCCAACGTTTAAATATATTCGACAGTGCATCGCCGCTTTGAGAGAATAACCAGTAGATCGAAAAAAGGGGACCAGAAAGGAGAGAACGACCCTCCGAACACCGTGCTACCCGCGCTAGCAGATATGCTAGCTAAACACGAGGTTTCTCTTATGACAAAGTTCCAGGCGGAATTTAACACTGCGTTCTCCAAACTCGAGGAGCGGGTTGATAAATTCCAGAATACCTTACTCGACCACCAACAGCGTCTCTCGTCTTTGGAGACATTTGCAGACTCCACGAGCCAAGACATGAAGGCCATGGAAGCAGAGCTGACCGCAATGTCTGAAGCGAACGCTAAGCTACAGTCTAAGCTTGTTGACCTGGAAGGCCGCTCTAGAAGAAACAACATAAGGATAGTGGGCCTTCCAGAGAACATCGAAGGCGCCCACCCCACGGCTTTTTTCTCTCAGGTTTTGGTGGAGATTCTTGGCGATCAAATATTGAACTCTACCCCTGAACTTGACCGAGCCCACCGCACCCTAGCTCCAAAGCCGGGGCCTGGCGGCAAAGCCCGGCCCGTCATCATTCGCTTCCTTAAGTTTCAAGAGCGGGAGTTGGTTGTGCGTGAAGCTCGACGTTTACGGGGCAGATTAAACTACAGGGGCTCTCAGATCCACATCTTCGAGGATTACTCACCTGAAGTGGCAGAACAACGCTCTGAATACCGGGCCGTGATGAAACAGCTATACGACCTGGGCCTTAAACCGACTCTCCTTTTCCCAGCCAGGCTGTTCATCAGGCCCGAAACCGGGCCGCGACGCCACCTCCCTTCCCCGAAAGCTGCTCAGGACTTCATCGCTTCTCAACGTCAAAGCAGCGCGGGACCCACGGAGGACGGGTAACGTAACTTGCTTGGCTTTGAGACGGCGGAGCTAGACCTACACGACTGGTGGTTTACTGTGCCAGCTTCACTCCTTTTCCAAGGGCTACTGTAAATTGAGGTCCCTCGGAAGTGGTCTACTTTTAACTAACTTACTGGATGGCTAAGACACGACAACCCACTTGCTTTATCGTTTATTGAGCTGGTAAGACTGCTCTAGGACTTTTAGCCATAAACAGCTAATGTTACCAGCTATGCTTATGCGACTATAGAGATGTGGGGGTGGAAATGCAACTTTACATGTGCGTGCACGCGACCGTGTGTGTATGGTGGTGTGAGTATACACGCGCTACATTCTTTTGCAACATATTACTACGTTTGTGTGTGTGTGTATATGTGTGCATAGGTGTGTATGTATGCATATACATGTAATTCTCTCTTAATCTAGAGCTCACTTTTTTTTATTTACTTTTATTTACCCATTTATTTATTATCTTTCTTTGGCAATGTTTGTGTTCGACTTTATGGTTGATGTTAATATTTTTGTTTGGCTGCGGTGATTCCTTAACTATGTGTGCGCGCGCACGACCGTATGCACGAGCCACATCTTTTTGCCATACTGTCTATGCTTTTTGCAGCCTATTTTATTTACTTTTACTTACCTATTTATTTTCTTTCACGGTCAATGTCTGAGTTCGATTTTATGGTTTACATTAGCATTCTTGTTAAGTTGTGTTGGCGGACTATGGAGAAAGATGCTGTTTGAATGACGAGTTTCGGTTTGTTTTGGTAATGTTCTGTCACTGGACTATTTTGTTGCACATGGGAGTTGGGGACACTAGGAATTCATGCGGAAGTGTAATAGACACACCGCTGTGCAATGGACACTGAAAATATTGCTTGTTATTGGGGTTTTCCAGGCCAGAGGGTTGTTTGTGTGTGTTTATGTATGTGGTTGTCATCCGGTGTGCCCCCCCCCCCCCTTTTTTTTTTTTTTTTTTTTTTTCTTTCTCTCTTTCCCTTATTTCTCTCTTTCTCTCCTTCACCCCCAAATCCTGCTCCGCCTTCTCAAGGAATATCAATAAGATATGTCAAGCATGAACAATATAATTAGATTTATCTCATGGAATGTGCGGGGGGTGGGTGGCCCCACTAAGAGCGATAAGATAATGACCCACTTACAACAACTCAAAGGTGATGTGTTTTTTATTCAGGAGACCCACCTGCGCAACAGGGAGGTGACACGACTAAAAAGGGGTTGGGTTGACCATGTTTTTCACTCCAGATTTAACGAAAGGGCCAGAGGCACCGGCATTATGATTCGTAAAAACGTCATGTTTGAACCAGGTAAAGTGGTATCAGACCTTAATGGTCGATTTGTTATCGTCACTGGCAAATTACAAAATACACCCGTCATCTTGGCCAGCGTTTATGGTCCTAACTGGGATGACTGTTCATTCATATCCAAACTATTCACGTCGTTACCAAACATTGATAATCATCATATAATTATAGGCGGGGATTTTAATCTGGTTCAAGACCCCATACTAGACAGATCATCAAATAAACCGCACTCTGTAAGCAAATCTGCCAAAATTTTACACGACTTCGCCAAACGACTGGGCCTCTTCCGACCCATGGAGGCACACTTCTCCCATGACCAAGACATTCTCTTTCTTTTCTCATGTGCACCACACCTACACACGCATAGATTTCTTCCTTCTAGATGACAGACTGCTCTCCATGATTAAGTCCAGTGACTACCACAGTATCGCAATATCGGACCATGCTCCTACCTCCCTTGACTTACACTTTCGTACTCACGCCAGCCCCTTCAGACAGTGGAGGTTTAACTCTTCTTTATTAGCGGAAGATTCCTATAAGCAATTTATACACTCCCAGATAACTCTTTTTTTTGAGCTGAATGACTTGCCAGATATAAACAGAGGTGTAATTTGGGAGGCTTTGAAAGCTTATATTCGAGGACAGCTTATCTCATTTGTGTCTAACTCAAAACGAGTTGAAGCGTCACAAACGTTAGACCTGTTACAGAAAATTAAGAGCATTGATGACGAATATGCGGTTAACCCAGACCCTATCCTTCACAGAGAGCGTCTTAGACTTCAGACAGACTTTGATCTCCTATCTGATAACAAAGCCAGGCTCCATTTGCTCAAATCTAGACAGCGTTTTTTTGAATTGGGGGATAAAGCGGGGAAGCTTCTGGCTCATCAGGCTAGAGCTGAAGCAACCTCACGGCTTATTCCTGCCATTAGAGCCAGCTCAGGCGAGTTGCACACTGATCCTGTTATTATTAATAAAATGTTTGCTGAATTTTACGCTGACCTATATACCTCTGGTTGCCCCCCTATTGCGGACGAGACGCCTAACGATTTGACTTTCCCCCAAGTGGACGCAGAATCAGTGAAAGACCTAGGTGCCCTTATAACCACTGCTGAGGTTCAGGGAGCCATTAATTCCCTACAGAGCAGTAAATCCCCGGGGCAGGATGGCTTCACTGTAGAGTATTACAAGACTTTTTCCGCTTTTCTCGCACCAGCCCTAAAAGATATGTACAACGAGGCTTTTCATCAGCGTCGCCTTCCGGATACCCTGTCTAAAGCCACCATCTCCCTAATTCTTAAGAAAGGGAAAGACCCCCTGCTCTGTGGCAGCTACAGGCCAATCTCGCTTCTCAACGTAGATCTCAAGATTCTCGCAAAGATTCTTGCACTCCGTCTTCAAAGGTTAATGCCCTCCATTATCTTGCCAGATCAGACAGGGTTTATGCCGGGCCGACAGTCTTTCCATAACACGAGACGGCTACTCGACATTATTCACTCATCAAATAATAATATTCCGGAAATTGTGGTGTCCCTCGATGCCGAAAAGGCATTCGACAGGGTCGAGTGGGGATATCTGTACGCGGCAATGGATAGGTTCGGTCTGGGTGAGAACTTTATCTTATGGGTCAGATTATTATACTCATCCCCGACAGCTTCTGTTCAAACTAATGACGTGTTATCCCCTCCTTTCCCACTTCGGAGAGGCACTAGACAGGGCTGTCCCGTCTCCACTCTTATTCGCCATAGCAATAGAACCTCTAGCCATCTGGCTCCGTGCGGAGGAAGGCTTCAAGGGCATCACACGATTTGGCGTAACTCATAAAGTTTCACTATATGCCGACGACCTGCTCCTGTATATCTCTAACCCTGTCATCTCACTCCCTGTCATTTTAAATGTTTTGGAACGGTTTGGTACATACTCCGGATATAAACTCAACTACCAGAAAAGTGAGCTTTTGGCGATAAATTCTCTGGCAAAGCAGCTCCCACGCTCGTTATCGGCATTTAGGTGGAGTAACGACGGATTTATCTACTTGGGGGTTCATATTACAACGACCGCGTCTGAATTGTTCTGTAAAAATTTCGTACCTCTGGTCGCAAAAACTGTAAGTGATTTCGACCGATGGGCGGTCCTGCCACTCTCCCTCGTAGGCCGGGCAAATTTGATCAAGATGGTTACCCTCCCCAAATTCCTTTATCTGTTCCAGCACATCCCTGTACTCATCTCCAAATCTTTTTTTGACAAACTGGATTCAGTGATATCTAAATTTCTTTGGGGCGGCAAACCTGCCAGGATCCGCAAAACGATCTTACAGTCCCCTAAGTCCGAGGGGGGCCTGGCCCTCCCTAATTTTAGACGATATTATTGGGCAGCTAACATGCAAAAACTTTTATACTGGATGAGTGGGGACCCCTCTCCTCCTGCCTGGGTACATTTGGAGCGATCAAGCGCACGCTTCCCGTTGCGGTCTGTCCTATGCTCCCAACTCCCTTTGCCTTCAGGACCTGCAGGCTCGTGCCCGATTGTATCCCTCTCACTCAAGATCTGGAGTCAGATTAGGAAGTGCTTAGGTTTGCAGGGTCCCTCCATCCTGACACCACTGCTCCAAAATCATGTCTTTACCCCCTCAAGATCAGATTTGGCATTCAGGGCCTGGCATAGTAATGGTATCACTAGTGTTAAGGACCTATACAAGGATGGCATATTTGCATCCTTCACAGAGCTCTCATCTCTTCACAACTTGCCAAAATCACATCTCTTCCGCTTTTTTCAGATTAGAGATTTTGTTAAGAAAACATTTCCCCACTTTCCAAACCGCCCCCCCGAAACATTGACTGACTCCCTTTTGGCGATAGATCCCAATAGTAAAAAATGCATTTCCGTATTGTACCAGTTACTGGGATCGACCTCTGCAAACCCTGGTGCCCTTTCCAAAGCTGCGTGGGAGGGCGACCTGAACATGGCTATTACGGACGAACAGTGGGGCCATGCTCAGGTTATGGTTCATTCTTCTTCCATATGTGCCCGTCATGGTCTAATCCAATGTAAGATCCTTCATAGAGTTCATTACACAAATGCAAAATTGTCCAAAATATACCCTAATGTCCGAGACGCCTGTAATAGATGTAACCAGTCCCCTGCCAATCATACGCATATGTTTTGGTCCTGCCCTATACTGACAACTTTTTGGACTAACTTTTTTGACACCTTGAGTAGAGCCTACGAACACACGATCCCTCCCAGCCCTTTGTCAGCCATTTTTGGCATTTCCCCAGACACTGACCTCCCTGTTGCGCTGAAGCGAGCCCTGGCATTTACATCGTTGCTAGCCCGAAGGCTGATTCTGCTCAACTGGAAGCTTCCCCGCCCCCCCACACATGATCGTTGGATTATAGAAGTGCTTGGCAATCTGAGGTTGGAAAAGCTCAGATCCTCTTTGAAAGGCGCTACCTCAGCATTTCTGGGCACGTGGAGCCCTTTCCTGGGGCGGGTTAATTCTCTCAATCTGTCCCCTGATTTGGAGGTTTGAATCCCTACTTATTTATTTAATTTACTTACCCTTTTTTTGTGTGTGTGTCTGTTCTGATGAATGTCTGTTGGTATGCTCGGATTCGTGTGTTTGTCTTCGTTTTTGGCCTGTGTTGGGTTAGTTTGTGGGGTGGGGTGGGGAGGGGACCGGGTCCAGGTGTCACTTTGGTCCCATTTTGTAATGTTTATTGTTACCTATATATCTGTCACCTGGTGTTGGGAAAAAATGTAAAATCCACTCAATAAATAAAGTTGGAAAAAAAAAAAGAAACAGAGGTTGATTTAAAACAACTTTCCTCCCCCTCGGATTAAAATCAACCTCTTAAGCACTTAAAACTTCCTGATAAAATCCTGGTATACCCTCTAGCATCCAATTTTTGAGTTTCATCCATAAAATATTATCCCCAAATTTAAAATTCCCACATTTATTTAGATAAAAACCCATCATTTTTTTCCATTCAGCTTTGTTTGTCCTATCCAGATATTTTTTAACAACTTTCACCCTCATACTTTTCATTTTTTGTTCCACATCCACTAAACCCATCCCTCCCTCATCCAGCTGCCCTATTAATGTAAAATAAGCAATCCTTGGAGGCTTTTTATCCCATAAAAACTCTAAAACACATTTCTTTATCCTTTTTAAAACCCAGTTTGGCAATGGCATCACATGTAAAACATACCACATTTTAGACAACATTAACAAATTCACAATTAATATTTTCCCCCTCAAACTTAAAAACATGTTCCTCCAAAAAATCAACCTTCTCTCCATTCCACCTACTATCCCTTCCCACATATTATCTACTGCCACTTTTTCATTCTTTGCTAACACCACCCCTAAAATCTTTATTTCCTGTACCTCCATGAACTTAAACACCCCTGCTAAATCCACCACCCCTCCAAATTTCATATACACAGTTTTTTCTTCATTGATTTTTGCACCCGTCCCATCACAATAGTATTTAATTTTTTCCATAACCTTTTTAACGCTTTCCATATTTTCCACCACAATTGTTGTATCATCTGCGTATTGAAAGATTTTCTTAAATTCCCCTTCCTCTTCCATTTTTATTCCTTTTATTCCTTCCTCCTTATTTATTAAAAGTCCTAAAGGTTCTGCCACCAAAGAATAAAGCTGTGCCTGATAACGGACACCCCTGCCTTATAGACCTTAAAACTTTAAAAGGTTGACTTAAAAATCCATTACATTTTACTTTCGTTAAGATATCCTTGTATAAAATTGCAATCCATTTAATAAAATTTTCCCCAAAACCGAACTTCTTTAAAACAGAAAATAAGAATTTATGCTCCACTCTATCAAATGCTTTTTCAAAATCCAACCTTATAACATATGCTTTCTTTTCCTTTTCTTTTATATAACCTATTATGTCTCTTATGCTACTTGTAATGTCTGCTATGTCCCTCCCTTTTACACCATATGCTTGATTAGTTTCAATTATACTTGGCATTACATTCTTCAATCTGTTAGCTAAAACTTTAGCTAAAATCTTAAAATCAGTATTTAGCATTGTGATGGGTCTAAAATTCTTCAAATTTGTTTTATCACCTTGTTTCTTATAAATTATTTTCATTAAACCTAACCCCATTCTTGGATTGACTCCTTCTTTCCTAAAAATATGATCATAAATCCCCTTTAAAATCACACTGAGTTTTTCTTTAAAAACTTTGTAAAATTCACTTCCAATACCATCTATTCCTGGACTCTTTTTTACTCTTAGGGAGTTTATAGCTTGTATAATTTCTTCCGTTTCTATCTCCTTTTCACAGTCTATTTTATCTTCTTCTCCTACTTTCCTAGTTATTCTTTGCAACAAAACATTTCCCTTCTCCTCCTCCACCCCTTCTGATTTAAAAAGCTTTTCATAAAAAGTCTCTATTTCTTTTAAAATCTCTCCTGTATTAAAAACCGACTGGCCATCTCTGTTTTTAAGCTCTTTGATCATTTCAGCTTTTCCCCTACTTTTTTCGAGATTAAAAAAGAATCGGTTACATTTTTCCCCCTCTATTGTGTATTTAGCTTTACTTCTCAACATCGCTCCCTTGCATTTGTCTTCCTCCATTTTTTTAAGCTTCTCCTCCATTTCAAACACTTTTTGCACATTTACTTCATTTTTGTTTAACTCTTCTTTTAACATTCTTCTTATTTCTTTTTCCTTTGTCCTTTTCACCCTTTGCAGTATATTACAGAAATTAATTGAATATTTCTTTATTTTAAATTTCAAATTTTCCGACCATTGTCTTTTATCTTCTAAATACATTGCATCTTTTTTTTCCTCATCTAATAAATTCTCTATCCCATTTTTAAAACTTTCATGATTTAAGATTTCTGTATTTAAAATCCATACCCCAGGCCCTTTCGTTTCCCTTTTAAAATCCATCCTCATTAAAACCATTTTATGATCACTTAAAGTTGTTTCTTTATAAAGTACATCATCAATAAAACAATCCAAATTTCTTGTGCTCAGAAAATAATCTATCCTAGTTTGGCACATAAAATTCCCAACTAACTGTTTTCTGGAATATTCTCTCTTTTTTCCATTTCTTTCTCTCCAAACATCAATCATATTTTTTTCTTCCATCAATAATTTAAGTTCCTTCCTTCCACCGTCCGTCCTAAAAACCATCCCATTAGCCATGTCTATTTTGCTAAAAACAGTATTAAAATCCCCTGCAACCACCACCCTTTTCCATTTCTCTATTATGTCTCTTAAAACATTAAAATACATTTTCTTATCCTTTTCCTCATTTGGTGCATGCACATTTACTACAATAAATTTTTCATCCTCAAAATCAATTTCTACTGCAATACATTTCCCTTTTTTATCATCATAGATTTGATTTGTCATAGTAGCTTTCCCTTTTTTAATCAAAATAGCCACTCCTCCTCCCAAACTTTTCTCCCCGTTACTAAAAAATATTTCCCCATCCCACCTTCTTTTAAAATCTTCCATTACATTTCCTTTCCAGTTAGTTTCTTGCAATAAAATCATATCATCATTTTTACACAACTCTTTCATCTTTTCAAATTTCAAAACATTCAATAATCCTCTTGCATTAAAGGACACAATTTTCAACACCATAAAGTAAAACAAAAACGATAAAATCCCCATCTTATTAGTCCATATCTTCTCCCTCTTCTAAAAGTCCACCACTGTCCTGATTTTCTGTAAACACTTCCTTCACCACTCTTTTCCTTGCTTTTTCAATATTTGGTGTTACCTTTTTCACTCTTCTTCTTTTGTTCGATGCCCCCGTGCTCCCACCATCCGTGATGTTTCCACTCTCAATGTCTAGCTCCCCTTCTTCGTTGACTCCTTCCTGCTCCTCCACTTTGTCTAGTATATTCTGTATACTCGCCGTTATCTGCATTGGTGTCCATGTCTCTTCCTCTTCCTGTGTTGATGTTGTTAATTCATGTCCATTTCCTATGTTCTTTTCCTTGGATTTTTCTGCGTCCTCCTGTTGCTCCTCCTCATTATCATTCTCATGCATCTGCCCGCTCACTTGATCCTTTTCCTGTTGCTCATTGTCCATCCAACATTCACATTTGTCCAAAGTCATTTTACAGTCTGGGCACCTCATCGCAGTACAGTCTCTTGCGAAATGGCCTCTTTCCTCGCATTTGTGACATTTGAAGTCCGGACAGTCCTTCATTATATGTTCAGGGCTCATACACAGTCTACAGGTCTTCACCTGCTTACTGTGTATCACCCTAAAGTATTGAGGACCTCCCTCGGTCTCCATCCTTGTGCTGTATGGTAAAGAAGCCACTTCCTTTGGAAAACGCACTCTTAAGAACCTCGTTCCATCTTCTATATGGGTGCCCGAGTAGAATCTCCTCCTTATTTGAGAAATGGGTCTTACTCCCCATCCTTCAAGCTTATTTAAAATCTCATGGTCATTCATGTATGCAGGCAAATGCATGAACGAGACAACAAAGTCTCTATTGTGTAACTTTTTAATTTCACAAATTTTACCTTTAATGGTTAGTCCATCAACCAGTTTCTCAGTGTCCTCTTCATGCTCCAATGTAATCTCATATTCCCTCATCTGCTTAGGTCGTATTGCTAAAATTCTTGTTACTTCAATCTTTTCTGTTAGTGCTTTTATAATATCCTCTGCTCTCCCGTCTTTTACCTCCGACAAATCCACCACCACAGTCGCTTCTTTTGTGTAAATCCTCTTATCAGTTATTTCATTGTAATCCTTTTCTCTTTGTCGATAACCCAGTCCATTTTCTGCTTGCCTCCGTGTTCCTCGTGTCAAATCCATGTCAGTTGCCATTAATCTATCCATTTTACATAAAACAAACCACTATAATCGCCAGTGCTTTATATAAGTAGGGAAGGAAACCCAAAAGCTTACAGCACCTGGTATTCCCAGGCGGTCTCCCATCCAAGTACTAACCAGGCCCAAACCTGCTTAGCTTCCGAGATCAGACGAGATCGGGCATAGCCAGGTTGGTATGGCCGTAAGCAAAGGAGGCTGCAAAGAGAGGGCTATTTAAAGATCAGCCACTATAATCGCCAGTGCATTATATAAGTAGGGAAGGAAACCCAAAAGCTTACAGCACCTGGTATTCCCAAAAGTACTAACCAGGCCTATTAGATAATTACTGAAAATATCCAAAAGTACTAACCTGGCCCAAACCTGATTACATTCTGAGATCGGGCATTGACTCTTTTTTTTTTTTTTTTTGCAAGATTATTGGACAATTAGTGAAAATTTCCAAAAGTACTAACCAGGCCAATTAGATAATTACTGAAAAAATCCAAAAGTACTAACCTGGCCCAAACCTGCTTAGATTTGGAGATCAGTTGAGATCAGGCATAGCCAGGATGGTATGGCCATAAGCGAAGGAGGCTGCAAAGAGAGGGCTATTTAAAGATCAGCCACTATAATCGCCAGTGCTTTATATAAGTAGGGAAGGAAACCCAAAAGCTTACAGCACCTGGTATTCCCAGGCGGTCTCCCATCCAAGTACTAACCAGGCCCAAACCTGCTTAGCTTCCGAGATCAGACGAGATCGGGCATAGCCAGGTTGGTATGGCCGTAAGCGAAGGAGGCTGCAAAGAGAGGGCTATTTAAAGATCCGCCACTATAATCGCCAGTGCACTATATATATAGGGAAGGAGACCCAAAAGCTTACAGCACCTGGTATTCCCAAAAGTACTAACCAGGCCTATTAGATAATTACTGAAAAAATCCAAAAGTACTAACCTGGCCCAAACCTGCTTACATTCTGAGATCGGGCATTGACTCTTTTTTTTTTTGCAAGATTATTGGACAATTAGTGAAAATTTCCAAAAGTACTAACCAGGCCTATTAGATAATTACTGAAAAAATCCAAAAGTACTAACCTGGCCCAAACCTGCTTACATTCTGAGATCGGGCATTGACTCTTTTTATTATTTTTTTTGCAAGATTATTGGACAATTAATGAAAATTTCCAAAAGTACTAACTAGGCGTATTAGATAATTACTGAAAAAATCCAAAAAAGTACTAACCTGGCCCAAACCTGCTTACATTCTGAGATCGGGCATTGACTCTTTTTTTTTTTTTTGCAAGATTATTGGACAATTAGTGAAAATTTCCAAAAGTACTAACCAGGCCTATTAGATAATTACTGAAAAAATCCAAAAGTACTAACCTGGCCCAAACCTGCTTAGATTTGGAGGTCAGTTGAGATCAGGCATAGCCAGGATGGTATGGCCATAAGCGAAGGAGGCTGCAAAGAGAGGGCTATTTAAAGATCAGCCACTATAATCGCCAGTGCTTTATATAAGTAGGGAACGAAACCCAAAAGCTTACAGCACCTGGTATTCCCAGGCGGTCTCCCATCCAAGTACTAACCAGGCCCAAACCTGCTTAGCTTCCGAGATCAGA
>NC_081763.1:2337500-2339000 GCF_963082965.1 Carassius carassius
GTTCACATGATATGTTGTGACGGTTAGACGAACCGGGTATCCCTCGCTAATCATCCACCCTCCTTATCCCGTTGTGCCGCTTTTTGACATGGGTTTAACGACTTATGAAAATTATATAATACACTTTTATATTAATGGTAAGGTACTTTACAATCAGAATTGATTGGCAAGCAGCTGCAGTTACTTCTGTTTAATGCGGTATTGATTGCAATTGGTTTATGTTTTTAATAAAAAGCAACCTATCTACAATGAACAGAGAGAGAGAGAGAGTTAGATACAAAATATGCTAAGGAAGCAACGTAAAAAAGGGCACCAAGCCTCTCGTCAGAGGAACTTGAAGTTTTGCTGACCAACAGGTCAGATATCACACCACTATGGTCCACTATAACCTGCACATTTATGGCCGCGTCTTCCTTTCGCGATAAGTAGCCTACGCCTGATCAATCACTGATGGACTGGCGATAGTGATGAGTGCCATCCACCAGGATGCAATCCCCGGCATGGTGCAGAAGGGCGTTGGTGACAGTGTGGACGCACTTCCACACAGAGGTCTTGATTAGGCTGTAGCCCTCTCCCACGACCTCGATGAATCTCTCTGTAGCAAAAAAAAAAAAAGACAAAAAAAAAAAAAGTAGCGCTGGGCTTCAGGGCTTAAAGCAGAATTCCGCCGCGTTAGCCTGGCCAGCGCAGGTCTGGGAAGCTCCAGCTGCTCCACAATGAGTTGTCTTGGGAGGGGATTTTTTTTAATATAGCCACGTCAGGCAAAATGTCAAAAGGGCTTAAGTTATGCCGAATAAAAAAACTGACATGGACTAATCGGCTCCGAGTCCGACTCCGTCTTTGATTCAATACAAGAACACGTTGGATCGCTGCCATAGTTGGTCGCTTACTGGACACCACCATGCTTACCCATTTAAAGATCTTAGCCATTTAGAGCCAAATTGTTTGCCAGATTTTTATTATCAAAAAAATGATTGCCGATTCGCTTTAATTACATTACGAAAAAGCCTAGGCTAATTACCACCTTATTAGTTCTGTAACCACATAAGGTCAACTTCATAAATAGGCCTGTATCTATTGCGAACATAATTTATTATGAGTCTTAAAAAATAACAGAAAATCATTGTTGAGCCACAAAATTGTCAACATACCATAGTTTGACTTGTACTTCGCTGCGCTGGTTTCTAAAGACTGCTGTACAGTAGCGTCATGAGCTCAAATAACGCTAAGAGAGAGCTACGAATGGTCCAGACCAACCTTACGAAAGTGTGACCTACAGAAGATATACTTAGCGTACGAACGTGTCGGGAACCGTGCCATAAGGTTAAGAGAGAGGTTAAGGAATAGGTTAAGAACTACTTAGCGATAAGAACGTTTTGGGGAACCGGGCCCAGGCTTATTAGATAATTACTGTAAAAATCCAAAAGTACTAACCTGGCCCAAACCTGCTTACATTCTGAGATCGGGCATTGAATCTTTTTTTTTTTTTTTTTTTTTGCA